>NC_068415.1:4193371-4493371 GCF_023724105.1 Carassius gibelio
CAGAACACTAGGTTTCCTGGGAAAACAAATGATGTGGGATTTGACAGGAGGGAGGTTGTTATGAAACTCTTATGCTATAAATTTGTGCTCTCTGCTACTTGAGGGAGCCTTGGTTCACTGTAGAAAGAAAGGTAAGAACACAGAGAAATTAGACATTATTAGACAAATGGGGTTTATTTAATTTTTATTATGCTTAATGAAGAACGCACTGAAAGACAGGGAGGAGCCGATGTTAAGTTTCGGTTGAATTCATTCAAGCTTTTAATATATAAAACTGACCATGTTTTAAGTTCACTCTCTTGTTTTAAACAGGGAAGCTCCAGAATTGTGTAAATGGATGGCCAAATCAACATCAGTCAAATAGCAATCTGGGAAAAGCCTTTTCTCTGTTATGAGTTTAATAACAAGTCTTGTCAGAAATTTGTCTATCCTTTGGAATCCCGGATATTACTCTACATCCTTTGTAGTGTCTCTTCAGTTGTCACCATCATAGGAAACCTGCTTGTGATCATAACAGTCGTTCATTTCAAGCAACTTCACACACCGACTAACTACCTCATCCTGTCTCTGGCCGTGGCCGATCTGCTTGTTGGAGGATTTGTGATGCCTCCCAGCATGCTGCGCTCTATTGAGACATGCTGGTATCTGGGAAATTTGTTCTGTAAGATACACAGCAGTCTTGATGTGACATTGTGCACTACATCAATTTTAAATCTTTGTATCATTTCTTTGGACAGATACTATGCCATATGTCACCCCTTTCAATATCACAATAAAATGACGTCACATACCACACTAATTATGATTATTATATGCTGGACTGTTTCAGCTGCTCTGGGGTTTGGCATGATCTTCATGGAGCTTAATATTCTTGGTGCTGAAGATTTTTACTATGAAAACATTAAATGTGATGGAAGATGTACACTGTTTCAGAGCAGAGAGGCAGCTACTGTGATGTCATTGTCCTGTTTTTACATTCCTGCTTTTGTCATGCTCTGCATATACCTGAAAATCTTATATGTAGCTAAAAGGCAGGTTCAGGCCATCCAGAGTGTGAATTCTGAATTAAAAAAAGAAGGAAAAGCCACTAAAACTTTAGCCATCATCATGGGGGTGTTCCTGGCCTTCTGGAGTCCTTTTTTTCTTTGTAATATTATTGACCCCTTCATCAGTTACTCTGTACCACCACTGCTGTTTGACTTGTTCTATTGGGTCGGATATTACAATTCCACCTGCAATCCCATAGTGTACGCCTTCTTTTACAGCTGGTTCAGGCATGCATTTAGAATTATTCTATCAAAAGCAATATTTCAGACTAATTCTTCAAGAACTGTATTAATGTAACAATAAAACAATGTACAGTATATGTACATAGAACTGTATATGCAAATGCGTTTCTTGATTTCTTGTTTTCTGATAGTATTTGTACATGTCATTTTTTAACTTAACCTTATATTAGTGGAAGATAAATTTGTGTTTTAAATGTATTGTGCTATAGATGCCTGTATATATGCCAAATGTAATTCAGGGCCCTTCTGAGTCAACCAGTGTTGATCTTTGCCCCTCTCATGGATCTTTATTAATTAAATGGCAATAAAGTTTAAGTGTGAAAAAGGCACAATCAGTGCTAGAATATCTCTCCTCTCCACAAACACACTTTCATTGCAACCATTCAAACATGCAGACAAGAGACAAAATAAAAAGAATTTGAACCTAAGATATAATTCTATGCAGTAGTGTAGCCAGAAAAGGGTGTGGGTGTGCATATGAAAATCGTGGTGTGCCACATTTATTGTCAGATTACTGTGCAAAATTATGGGATAGTATTTTTGTCACACTGCTTCAAAAAAAAAAAAGAGTATTCCAAAGATACCCGGATGGTCTACTATTTCATGTAAACATGGCAGCCGGGTGAGAAGCGGAGATGCGCCCTCAGCTTTAAAGTGTAAGAATTCAAATGTCTAACCCTAATTAAAGTTATATTTTATTTCGTTACACACATTGCACATGAACGTCAGAACCAGTCACCTCACAAACGACCTGCGTTTGGTTCTACGACGATGCAGCCCTGCTTCTTCACTCCTCAACTTGGTAGAAGAACACATTGTAAAATGTATTGTGAAAAAAAAAAAACGATGAGAAAAAAAGATGGGAATAGTAAATAACATTTTACTGGACATAAAGAATGAATGAAACTTTAACAGTTGTGGTGTGCATAACTAGGCAAACACGTTGTCGTTCACGTTGCATGACGTCATCGAAGTATGTCCCAGAACGTGCATACTCTTTTGCTACACACTCAAAAGTATGTACTTTTTCCTCACAAAAAAAGTACATACTTTTAGGTCGTAGTATAAGTAGGCGAATTGGGACTCTGCTGGGGTCACAGTCAGCTGCTGTTTTCTGATTGGTTGGCAGTCCGAACGTCAGAAGATATATTTAAACAAAAATAATTTAAAATGTATATTACATTTTAACATTTTTAGCATTATTGCACCGTATATTGGATTCTTATTTCTCTGCCCCTGAGAGTATGATTTAGAATGTTCAGTGGCGTCACAGAACTGCCAGATTCAAACAGCTTTAGCGCGTTGGCTGGCGCTGAGCCAGAGACGGACGCGCTCAGCGCTTGTCATATATCAGAATTAATATGCAGTGTTTTCAACCACATAATGTTTATTTTAGGTTTCATACGTTTAAATATACATAATCACTAGTAAAACAATACTTTGGTAGTTTGTAAAATACACACTGATGTCTATGGTAGCAGCAAAACTATCTTATTAAATGTAATTTGCCGACATGTTTAGTCATATATCAGACACACATAGCAGAACAATAAAGTTTACTCTATTCTTCGTCTAGTTTAACATTTCGGGAGAAACTGGGGAATTCGCTGTACGTTAAATCCGGCTGACTGGACTCTGAACTGCAGCTCTCATCTCGTTATAGATCAAGATAATTTATAAAGGTTTTTAAACGAAGAATCAGAATATCAGATAGTTGACATGGTAAGCAAGTTTTTGTATATATTTTAATAAAAAATTAAAAACTAAGTAAAACGAATACCGATACATCTGTTAGTGGCTGCGGTGTGCCACGTTGCAATCATGACGCGTCGCCATGGAAACAAGGGGTCAGTTAAAATATTTGTAACTTATGCGTGAAAGGGTTGATTTAAATATATATATATATATATATATATATATATATATATATATATATATATATATATATATATATATATATATATATATATACATAGTGCGAACTACGGGGGAGCTAGGGGGAGCTCGGCTCCCCTTAATAAGACATGGGCTCCCCTGAAAAAGAGAAATCTGAAATTTTGGGGGGTCTCAAAAAATACTGACAATGTGAATATTTTTAAGTGCAATTTCAGTTTTGTAATGTGATTATGATGGCAAAAATTAATGCATTCATGCATGACGGCGATTAAAACCTAATTAACTTCAATAAAGATTACAGAAGGTGTGGGGGCGCTGCGCTGCAAATTCCACATGTTAGTATGTCATACATTCGTAGAAAAAAATAAACGTTGGAGGCCATTTATCGTGCGCAAAGTCCTTCCATTATGCAGTTATAGCATCATAGCTAGGGCAAAAAGAAAACAAGGTAGTTCAATTAATTTTGGTTTTATTAAGAAATTGTGTAGTGATGACGCACGACTGATTCACCTGCTGCAAGCACTGGTAAACCTCAAGCCAAGCCCACTGTGAAAACGCATGAAGCTGAAGAAAAGTAATCTCTGGGATCCTAACCCCTCTTGCTTCGAGTCCTCTCTCGCGTTAAACTGGAACAGCCAGCAGTGGAGAGACTGGAAGAGCCAATATACATGGCTGTGTGTTAAGGATGGAAGCTTGGGGTGCATCACTTTGTAACGCGTTGTGTCAGGAGGGGGAAAAAATATGAGTAGCTCACAAAGTTATTAGGCCAGACAAAACTCACGGAGGCGATTGACATTTAACAACGACTCGCGTTTTATTTCTCCAATCGAACTCGGGCAATTGTCTGTCCCATGTTCCACCGTCCACAGCGTAACCAAACCAAAACAAACAAGATTAAAAAAAATGATTTCCAAACAGAGATTACCCGCATACATGGGGGATTCGAGTCGCGCGTGTATACATTATCATACAGAGTGCATACCGTTTTACAGGGAGCGCGCAGCTCTTAAAGGGGCCACATTTTTTCCCACTCGTTACAACTTGTAAGGACGCAAAAAACCTTCTTCTGTCTGAAAAGGTACCTGGCACGCACTTGTCTGAGGAGTGGATTAATGATTAACGCTCAGAACCAGTCGCGAAAAATTATATATAAATACAGGGACAGCATTGCACACAAGATGGCCATTGAAGTGGCATTGACTAAGCAAAAGGCGATTCTGCCAAATAAAGTAATTGAGGTGAATTCTAAATTAATGGAGGAGACCGCAACATCATTCAAGGCTGTCTTCCTGACCTATCAATTTGTGTTGATAAAGTATAATAGTGCATATTGTAGCTGTTAGGTATCTTTGTAAGTCATTATAAGTCCTTTTTGAAGCACTCGTGTCGATAATGTATAATAGTGCATACACTTGTAGCTGTTGTAAGTCCTTATTTGAGGCATGCGCATGTGCACGACCTCTACCCCCCCCCCCCCCCAAAAAAAAAGAAGTGGGCTCCCCCTAAGGACACGGTATAGTTCGAACACTGTATATATATATATATATATATATATATATATATATATATATATATATATATATATATATATTCTAAGTAAACAACAATAGCCCAAGTTTAGTAAAATTTTTATTGAGACTATAAAAAATAATTCTGCATCTATTTTTAGGTGTGCCAGCTGCCACCCTGGCACATCCTTGGCTACGCCACTGTAACTATGGATGAAAAGTTTAGAGCCCTACTGATGATTAAGTCTAGAGTGTGTCCAGTGTGGGCCCATGTACATGCTGAATCGACAGGTAAAAAAAGCCTCAAGTCAAAATATTCATTTATCACCAAGTAACTGTTTGACAAAAACTTACTGCTTCGATGTCCAGATCTGAATTTAAAAAAAATCTCAAACATGCTACGATCTGAAACAACCGAGTCGCGAACAGGCTCCGATCGTGCCGATCTGAATCAACCGAGTCGCGAACAGGCTCCGAAGTGCCAATCTGAATCGATCTGAATCAACCGAGTCGCGAACAGGCTCCGAAGTGCCGATCTGAATCAACCGAGTCGCGAACAGGCTCCGAAGTCCCGATCTGAATCAACCGAGTCGCGAACAGGCTCCGAAGTCCCGATCTGAATCAACCGAGTCGCGAAGAGGCTCCGAAGTGCCGATCTGAATCAACCGAGTCGCGAACATGCTCCGAAGTCCCGATCTGAATCAACCGAGTCGCGAACAGGCTCCGAAGAGCCGATCTGAATCAACCGAGTCGCGAACAGGCTCCGAAGTGCCGATCTGAATCAACAGAGTCGCGAACAAGCTCCGAAGTGCCGATCTGAATCAACCGAGTCGCGAACAAGCTCCGAAGTGCCGATCTGAATCAACCGAGTCGCGAACAGGCTCCGAAGTGCCGATCTGAATCAACAAAGTCGCAAACATGCTCCGAAGTCCCGATCTGAAACAACCGAGTCGCGAACAAGCTCCGAAGTGACGATCTGAATCAACCGAGTCGCGAACAGGCTCCGAAGTGCTGATCTGAATCAACCGAGTCGCGAAAAAAAAAAAAAAAAAAAAAATTCTAAACAGCAATAGCCCAAGTTTAGTAAAACATTTTTACTGAGACTATAAAAAATAATTCTGCTACGCCACTTATTCTAGGCAACTGTACTTTTTATTGTCATTTTTAAATTCAACTTGGCTGACAAGAGTGCTGAAGCATTACATCTACCTTTATCTTTTCAAGTGATCCAGGCATAGCCAGCAATACAATATATGCAGATACCTCAAAAAGAAATTTGATACGAGTTCATTCTTTGAGTTCAGCTTATGAAAAATGGGGGCAAAAAAAAGTGTTGCGTATATAATTTTGTACAGTGTAAGTTGTAACTGCTCTGCAGCCGAAAAGTGTTCACAGAATACTTTCACCAAGTTTTACAAGTTAACATGCTGTCCTTGGAGTCTCTAGGCACTCTGTGAATCTCTAGCCTCATTTGTTTTTTTTTCTAAGTTTTACCATACTTGCATTGAGCACAGTTTGCTACAGTATGTGCTGCTGACACTGTGAAAGGCTATTTACATCTTTATTTATGTGCAATTGCTACTTCCGTCTGTACATTTCATTGCTTATTATTTTGCTGTTCTGCACTGTGTTCAGTGCAGTCACTTCATTCATTCTGGGTGGATATGCAAATTAGTATGGTTAAGAGCAAGACATTGATTTGGATGCAATTGCCACTTTTTCCGCATTTATACTGCCAGTTACTGCCTTACTGTCAGTATTTGCATGTGATTTGCATAGATGAGCATCAACTGGCCAGTTTATTGAACTGGCGTTAGACTATAAGACTTCAGGATTTAGGGAAAAGGAGGAGGAGTTTTCCATAGCGATTCTTGCAATGTCTCGTTCCCGCTCTTAGGGAACCGACGTTAAGTTAGTAATCAGAGACGTTTTCTTCGTTTTCATCGGTTTACGTTAAGGCATAGGCCTAACCGAATTTTGATGTCATTTTGTGTGTATTTGTTCATCCAAGAACAAAAAAGCAAAAGAAAGGAAGATAACTCAATTCAGTATTTGCATGCTGTCTTCTCACATAGTGCTCAATAGTTCTGTGAACTACACAGAGCGTCTTATATGCTCACCTTGTGTCTTCTTCAGGCAGTCCTATTATTGAGTCCTGACGTGAATTTACATGAGAATGCAAGTTTTGGCGGTAATGCATAGATCGACATTGCATAAAAATGTGGAGAGTGCCTATTTATACTACAGGTATCAATATTTTACACGTGGCATCGATAGCCATTGCATCATTAGACATTTGATCGATGTCAATACTGATGGATCGTTACACCCCTAATATTAGTAGCATTAGTAGCTATTTGTCAATAGTTTACTTATATGTAGGCTAACACCAAACTTAATTGTAATTTATTTTCTCATTGTCACTAAAATATGTCTGAAATAAACATTTTAAAACGTAACATTGTGTTTATCTTGAATTATAATGAATGTAATGTTCTTTGTCGGAAGTTTTAGGTCAAGACACCCCTGTACCTCGTGCCAATGGTGTGCCTGGCAACTAGCCCCTATTTTTTTTTTTTTTTTTTTTACATGAAATGACACTGGTTGCTTTGGAAACACAAATGTTGTGTGATTTAACAGGGAGGTTGTTATGAAACTCATCTGCTATAAATGTGTGCTCTTTGCTCCATGAGGTGGTTCATTGTAGAAGGAAAGGTAAGAACAAGGATGAGAGTCTGTGACTGGAGTATTATACAAATTAAGATTAACCTGTTTGGTATGATCTATTGGGTTTTTAACATGTAATTTAGTCATAGAGATGCGTAAACATAGATGCACTATTTTTTATTTTTTTATAAATAACTGACTTTAATCTATTGTTTCAGACAGGGAAGCTCCGGGAAATTGTATAAATGGATGGCCAAATCAACATCAGTCAAAATGGAATCTGGGAAAAGCCTTTTCTCTGTTATGAGTTTAGTAACAGGTCTTGTCAAAGATTTATCTATCCGTTGGAAATCCGACTATTGCTCTACATCCTTTTTAGCATCTCTTTAATTATCACAATCATAGGAAACCTGCTTGTGATCATAACAGTCGTTCATTTCAAGCAGCTTCACACACCGACTAACTACCTCATCCTGTCTCTGGCCGTGGCCGATCTGCTTGTTGGAGGATTTGTGATGCCTCCCAGCATGCTGCGCTCTATTGAGACATGCTGGTATCTGGGAGATTTGTTCTGTAAAATACACAGCAGTCTTGATGTGACATTGTGCACCGCATCAATTTTAAACCTCTGTATCATATCTTTGGACAGATATTATGCCATATGTCACCCCTTTGAATATTACAGGAAAATGACATCAGTTGCCACACTAATTATGATTATTATCTGCTGGACAGTTTCAGCTGCTCTGGGGTTTGGCATGATGTTCTTGGAGCTTAATATTCTCGGCATTGAGGATTTTTATTATGAAAATGTTGACTGTGATGGAAGATGCTTGGTGTTTCAGAGCAAAGAGGCAGCTACTGTAATGTCATTGACCTGTTTTTACGTTCCTGCTTTTGTCATGCTCTGTGTGTACCTTAAGATCTTACACACAGCTCAACAGCAGGTTCAGGCCATCCAGAGTGTGAATTCTGAATTTAAAAAAGAAGGAAAAGCCACTAAGACATTAGCCATCATCATGGGGGTGTTTCTGACCTTCTGGATACCCTTTTTCATTTGCAATCTTATTGATCCTTTCATTGGTTACTCTGTACCACCACTGCTGTTTGACTTGTTCCTGTGGGTTGGCTATTATAATTCCACCTGCAATCCCATAGTGTATGCTTTCTTTTACAGCTGGTTCAGACATGCTTTCAGAGTCATTCTGTCTGGAAGAATATTTCAGATTAATTCTTCAAGAACAATGCTACTGTAAATGTGAAATCACAGTGCCAAATACCTTTAATGAAAAATACTGAAACATTCACCATGCACCATGTGTTCATGTTATGTGCTGGCTGTTATATTACTGTATTTTGATATCTGATTGCTGTTATTGTATTTTTCTTTGTGCCCAATTCTGCCTCAGCCACACAGAAGTAAAGTCCATGTTTCCAGATCATCGCTCGATCTAGAACTGACCCAGACAACAAAACTGATATAAAAAGTTTTAAATTGAATCTTTATTGACTTGTTTTTTTAGTCAAATTATCTATACTTGTAATAGTTTATCCTGAATAGAAGTAGGGTTTGGGAATATGGCAAAAAAATAATACAATCTTGATTTTCCCCAAAACATTTGACTGATTCTTGATTTTGAAAAATTGTTAACAATTCAGCTTGAAAATGTAACTACAACATGATTCAAGTAACTTTTCATTATTAACCCTTTAGTTACAGAAAATTATATTCTAAATGCACCATACAATAAGTTGTAATCATGATGTAAATGTTAATCAAATAATAAACGTTAATGAGGAAACATCAGACAGTTCGTTAAACTATTAAAATCTACACTCAGACTGAACTAATGAATTCAAAGAGTCTGAATGACACAGTTTAAGATCCAGCAATAACAATTCTGTTCATGATTTCCCCAATGACTCTTTCTTTCACCTCATATAACCTCCTCTGGAAGGAAGTTTAGGAGATGAGCTGTGACTGAGGGTCTGAGGGTCTGTTCCCTCTCTTTCCACATCAGTGCTCTGCTCATGTGACAGTGACAGGCTCGCAGAGTTCTGTGTTCTTTCACAGGACAGCAGGAAAGAGAAGTTACATTAAATAGCAGCAATCAAGCACCTGTGCTCAGCTGCGTGATCGGCCATCTCAAATGGCCCTGAAGCCATAGCAGTCAAGACTCCTGCATTATGTGCTCTGGCCTCTGAGAATGAACAAAAAGACTGGTGATTTAATTTAATTACCTACCAAAATAGTTAATGGTCCTGTAAAAGGATGTTTAAAAAATAGCTTAACAAAGATCACCCACTGTTAAAACCCAAGGTTATACCCGTTTCAAATACTTTCTGTCTGTCTATCTATTGGTAAACACTTTTATAGAATATTTAAAGTGTTTTCTATTTTATTATTTCTTATATACATTTTATTCCTTAATAACTGTTAATTACTGTCATGGCCAATATGCTGATTTTGTGCTCAAGAAACCTTTCTTATAATCACGCTTTCTAGTCACACTCGCCAGCAGAGAGGAGTGAGGAACAAGGAGACAAGGCGTAAACTAACACAATAGTCCTTTAATCCAAAATCCAAAGGATAACACTGGTCAGACAGGAACACAAATAGCACAAGGGTTGACGTACAATCTCAGACAAGGGAGAATAGCGCAGGCTAGAACTCAAATAGATAGTGATAATGAGGGGCTGAGGTGAGGAGGGTGAACTAATAATGAAACACACCTGGAAACAGTGAACAATCAAACACACAAGGAAAACTAGGTCACAGAGCACATGGGGAGCAAAAATACCACAATCTTGACATTATCACCCCCTATCTGAAGGCGCGTCCTTGTACCGTAGTAACAACAATAGGAAGGGGTGGATGGGAACTTGGGAAGCGGCACTGGAGGAGGACGTATACCTGGAAGGGGGCCGGCAGACAAAGACCTAGGAGGTGTTGAAGGAGGGAGGAGCCAGGGAGAAAACAGGAGGGACTTGGAGCAGGAGGAGCCAAGCAGGACCCAGGCCACAGCCATGATGGCGACCCCAGGTGGAGCCGATGGAGGGAAGAGCCATGGAGGGGAAATTGCCACCAACTCCAGGCAGCTGACCAACGGTGGCGGAGCAGACAGAGAGCCAATGAGTCAGGGGGCTGCAGAGGATCCAAGGGGCCAGAGTGGAGCTGAGGGCTCTGTGACCAAGGCAGAGGTGGAGATCTGGAGATCCGTGGTGGAGCCGGAGCGACTGAGGACCAAGGTGGAGCTGATTGTGACGTTATGAAATGACGAGAATACTTTTTGTATATGAAGAACACAAAAATAACGACTTCATTCAACAATTTACAATTTGTCTCCTAAGTGTCTTGCCACACCACTGTATTTTGGAGAATAACCGCTGAACGCAAACTGCGTATTGCGTATACTAAGAATACATTTTCTATGTGTATTTATGCTTTGATTTAAACAAAAAAAGCGCATCTGTGCAGCGTGGTAAATGCTGCTTACGTTCAGCAGATATTCTCCAAAATGGCACTACTGTGATGCAGAGACACAGAGGAGATGATTTGTTGAATAAAGTTATCTTTGTTTTCTTCTTGTACAAAAAGTATTTTTGTTGCTTCATAACGCTACGGTTGAACCACTGATGGCAGATGGACTATTTTGATGATGTCTTTCACACTTTTCTGCACCTTGACAGGGTTTTTACTTGGCAGTCAATGAGGCAGTTACAAGCCTCCCAGTTTTCATCCAAAATATCTTAAATCGTGTTTTGAAGACAAACAAAGCTTTTATGGGTTTGGAACGAAATGGGGGTAAGTGATTAATGTCAACATTAAAATTTTTGGGTGGAGTATTCATTTAAAGGACTGTTTTATAAATATATATTCTTATACAAAAATTATAATGATATAAATATGATGAATTCTTCTTGGAAGCTGAAAATCGAAGTAAATTAAAGGGGGGGGGGGGAGGTGAAATGCTCGTTTTCACTCAATATCCTGATAATCTTGAGTACCTATAGAGTAGTACTGTATCCTTCATAACTCCAAAAAGTCTTTAGTTTTATTATATTCATAAGAGAAAGATAGTCTGTACCGATTTTTCCTGGAAAAACACGACCGGCTGGAGGCGTGACATGTGGGCGGAGCTAAAGAATCACGAGCGCCAGTAGGCTTTTGCGTTGAGAGCATGTGGAAGCTGTGACATTACCGTGAGGGAAAAACCATCATCCAAAACAAACCATGGCTTACAGTCAGATTCAACCGTTTATTTATGATCCAGAATCCGATCCTGAGGCTGAAACTGAACGAGAGCAGCAGCAGCAACGACTTGCTCCGAGCGGGGCTCGAACCCGGGTCTCCGGCATGGGAGGCGGATGCACTAACAAGGAGGCAGAGATATTTTAAGCAATTTTGCTCACCGCCTGCGGTTCCAACACACGATCGTGACCCTTTTTCGTTGGGATTGCATTATCCTTAAGAAATAAACGATACGCAAATCCGTCGTCAAACTGGGCCTTGTTTGTAAAACAAGCATCTTCGAAATGCAGGGAACAAACACAAACACTTGCACAACTCCGTTGATTCTCTGTAAAAATAAACTCCATCCACTGGTCCCTTAATGCTGTTTTTTTTGGTAATCTGTGCAGGGTTGTCTTGCCCTGGCAACCAAAAACACACTCCTTTTGTGACATTTCGCGACGCTCTCGCTCTGATCAGTGAAGTCTGTTGTGCTCTCAGTGCTCTGCTATACGGGAGCGCGCACTCTTCCGGCAGAAGTGCCCTTAGGACCCATATAAGGAAATTCCGCTCCATCTAACGTCACACAGAGCCATACTCGAAAAAAACTTTCTGAAACTTGCTACAAACCGGAAGGAGTATTTTGGGAACAAAAATACTCCTTTAAACGTACAACTTAATTTTTGAACTTTGTCCATGTTTAGCATGGGAATCCAACTCCTTAACAGTGTAAAAAACTCAGTATGCATGAAATAGCATTTCACCCCCCCTTTAATTTTCATAAATTAGCATGATTCATACATGTGTATGATCAAATTGCCTGAGTTTTAAGAACGCAGTGGATGTGGAAAATTATAATGTAACAAGAGCTCATTCAAATACTGAGGTGCTAAACCATTCAGGGCCTTATAAGTAATAAGCAATATTTTAAAATCTATACAGTGTTTGATGGGGAGCCAGTGCAGCGATGACAGGACCGATCTAATATGGTCATACTTCCTGGTTCTAGTAGAAACTCTTGCTGCTGCATTTTGGACTAGCTGTAGTTTGTATACTAAGTGTGCAGAACAACCACCCAATAACCACCCAACTTTGAGTTCATAAATGCATGGATTAACATTTCTGCATTTGACATTGAGAGCATAGGCTGTGATTTAGATATATTTTTTAGATGGAAAAATGCAGTTTTACAAATGCTAGAAATGTGTCTTTCTAAGGAAAGATTGCTATCAAATAGCACACCTGGGTTCCTAACTGATGACGAAGAATTGACAGAGCAGCCATCAAGTCTTAGACAGTGTTCTAGGTTATTACAAGCAGAGTTTTTAGGTCCTATAATTAACACTTTTGTATTAGAATTTAGCAGTAAAAAAATTACTCGTCATCCCGTTTTTTATATCGACTATGCATTCCATTAGTTTTTCAAATTGGTGTGTTTCACCAGGCCGCAAAGAAATATACTGTAGAGCTGAGTATCATCAGCATAACAGTGAAAGACATCTCAGCAATATTGTAAGGGCTGTTTATGTCAGTTTATGTTGATTTATAAGATAATTCTTAACTTTAAAGTAATATTGTGATGTTTGCATTACGAATATTACTTATGATAGCAATATAATTTCTCTGATATCAAAGAAAATGTAAGAAAAAGTGCCTCATACATACCACAAATGGGTTTATAGCCAACATAATGAATGATTGGATAGGAGTGGGAGGATATTGTAAATCAAAAGGCCTCTATTGATCTTCAAGGAATAAAAAAAACACAGAATGTTTCATTTTATGTATGTCTGATTTGCTTGCCACAAATCATTAATGACACAGGTTTAATGCTCAAGAATTATTAAATTCCTTATATTCTTTATGTGCAGGAAGAAAGGCAGTGGGAACTTTATATCATTAAAGCACACAACAATTATTAAACATTACAGAAATGGAAACACATTTTATAACAGTGAATATAGTGTATACATGTTCTAAATATGATATAAATGTATTATAGTTTATTATAATTCATATGAATTATTATGACTATATTGTGGTTCTAAACTTTATGAACAAGCTTGACATACAATGAATATGACATGGATTTTTCTCACAGTACCTACTGAAACATTAAATGTGGCATTTTTATGGAAGATAAAATGTTTGACATTTCGAATATTTTTTTTTTTTTTTAAATTAAATGACACTTTTATAATAAGCCTGTTAGCACAATCTATATAGTTTTTCATATAAAAGTTTAGATTTTTCTCTGAACCAGCTGTGAAAGAAAGCATAAATCAAGGGGTTAAATAGTGCATTTAAATAAGCCACCCACATTAGCACCTCATATAACAGTGCTGGTATTGTATGGTTAACAATAGGATCTATGATGTTACACATAAAGTAAGGTGTCCAGCAAGACATAAAAACTCCAATGACAATAGCAAGCGTCTTAGTGGCTTTCATATCCTTTTTACTAACTGATGATGAGCATGTGGAGTAGTTATTAATAACACGAACATGTCTCAGTGCTATAACAAAAATCCTGCTGTAAATACTCACAATTATAAACATAGGGAGGAAGTAAAACACAATTGAATATGTCACTCCGATTTCTCTTCCATGCAATGCTAAACACCCTCCCTTGCAAGCAAAATGCAGCTCCTCTGTTCTTTTTCTTTCAATTTTCAACTCTGAGAATATGATGCCAAAGCCGAAAAAGGCAGAGAAGCACCAGCTGACCAGGATCATGAATACACTTACACGTGTGGTCATTCTGCTGTGATATTGGAGTGGTTGACAGACTGCATAGTATCGTTCAATTGAGATGAACGTGAGGTGCAAAACAGATGCATTACACAGCATAAAATCAGTGCCAGAGTGAAACTTGCAGAAAAAGTCTCCAAAGTACCAGCATGTCTCCAAAGAATGTATCATCCTCGGAGGCATAACAAAACTACCCAGGAGCAGGTCGGATACAGCCATTGAGACAATCAGGTAGTTGGTGGGTGTGTGGAGCTGCTGGAAAGAGATGATGGTGCAGATGACCCACAGGTTACCAAACACTATCAGTATGATGGTTATAGTAAAGAGCAGGTAGAGAGGAGCACGTAAAACAGGAGAATAGACTGTCTTTATGCATGAGTTGTTCAGGGATGCGAAACAGAGGCCGAAAGACTTTGCTATCCATGGTTGACTCAGATTCATCGCACAGGCACTTTAATACCTAGAATAAGAAAAATGCCTTGATTAGCCCTTTCCCCATATATTTTAGTTGGAAAATCAAAATATTATAAAGATAATACTGAAGACCCACTGAGACACGTATTTACATATTTTCAGTACATATCTCATATTTAATATATTTAACATCTACAGCATCTTACTTTTATAATGAGGTTAGTATTTGTTAAGCGAGTGTCGTAGTTGGTTTGTTTTTTTAATCTTACCGCAGTAAGTCTTCCTGTGTCCTCAGAAGATGTTTGAGCATTTGTATTTTGTAGCCTTTTGAATACTTTCACACAGAGAGTGTATTTTCCTGAGCCAATAAAAAAAGGGCCTCTTGTTATCATGTGATTACAAGGAAATCTTGATTGGCTTTCATGTCCCAAGATGTTTAAAGGGTAAACCCTATGTGTATCTAGTAGTCATTTTGGCTGGTTTGGTTGTCATGTTAGACACAAATTGTAGATAATGTAAATACTGTATTTTTCCATTGCTGGCAATTGAAAAGTTTTCTTCCAAGCAACACTGAGAGATATTTTGTATTATATTATAGTTGATGTTTTGCCAATGATTTCTGATTTGTGAAAGGCTCTTAAAAGCATATATATATATAGGCCTTGAGTTGAGGGTATGTCAAATGGAGAATCATGAAGCTAATTATTATTGTTTAATGAAGAATAGCCACAAAGGACAGATTAAAAACTGAACTAATTTTGCTGGCATGTGGTGACATTTGTACTGCATTTCCCATAATTCTCTGCAGCTGCATGATGTTCTTCAAGTAGAATGTTGCAAATATATTTAGAAATAAGTTAGATTGCAGCAAAATCATAATTTTTCATCAGAATGTTGTCTAATTTTAAAAGATATGCAGGAATGGAAACAGGAATGGAGCTTCTGTATTGATTTCTTAATGTACAGCTATTTGCTCTAGTTGTTGATGGCAAAGTCAAGGCTGCTGTTCTTAATGACTCATGGATACATATATGGACAGATTGATTGGACTTTGTCCCTTCAACTGTATTTAAAGCTGGTGGAATAAATTAATAGTGGTTTCATTTGCTGGCAGAACGGGGACAGACCACAGCTTTCTGTAGGAAGGGAGCATTTCTATTATGAGAAAAATTGTTGTTTTGAGAGACTAATATTTATAGTAGCTTCCTCCACTGGAATTCCTTAAATGGAACATTTTGGAAAATTAATTTCCCTCTTGGGAAGAAGTCTGTTTTTATGGAATGCTGCTTAATTTAAACTGCAGCTTTATTTATAGCTGTTTTACAATTAGATGGTACAAAGTAAGCAGAAATACAACCAGCAGCTATCATTTTTCAAAGGGCGATTTGTTTTTACGAGTATCTGCTACAGCGTCATCATCCGATTGAGGTTAATGGACTATTAAGTACTAAAATGTATCTCTGTTACGAAGCTTTCAATGGATCCTGTGGGGAGGATATACGGCCGTACGGTGTCCCCAATCCGATGCTCATCGCCATGATGTTGACAACCATTGTGACCATCATTGGGAATTTACTGGTCAACATCTTGATTGGACATTTCAAGCAACTGCACACACAGACAAACCAGCTGATTTTGTCTCTCGCCATGTGTGACTTTCTCTTCAGGCTGTTTGTCATGCCGTTGAGCGCAATCTGTTCCATGCAAGGCTGTTGGAATGGACATTTCTTATGTAATTTACACACTTCCATTTACATTACACTTAAATTTTCCACCTTGTCAGCGTGTCTGCTGAACGCTGTTGTGCCGAGTGCAGACCATTAACGTATCATTATCACTTTGGTTTTCCAATGGTGCTGTTAATGATCTCTATCTTCTACATTCCTGGCCTTATCATTATTGGCATCTATTCTATTTTCTAAATGGTCGCCCCAAAACCAAGTGAGATCTATAAGTCTTCAGCTGAGGCAGGTGAGAAGAGTTGATCCACCAGAAGGTGTGCAATAACAGACACAGAAAGCTACGATAACGATTGCTATCATGGTCGGAGTTTTCTTGGTTTGCTGGACTCCTTTTTTCCTCTGTAACATCATGAATCCTTTTATTGGCTACACAACACCCCCAATGCTGATTGATGTCAATTCCACCTTAATTCAGAAAGGCTGTGAGGATTATAGTAACTGGGAAAACATTTCAAATATTTCAATAGCAGCAGAAAACAGACTTCTAACCAAGGCCTAATTCAGAAAAACATAGCATACTACCCTTACTCTGAATTAGTCAGACCAATTGCTTTACAAATGATTAAGCTGCTGGTCAAAACTGTGCAAATGCAACCTAAACTCAGCTCAAAGTTACATTAAATATGAAGTGCCTGTATGTGTTTTTATAATAATTTGTGGGCTTGTTTTGTCAGTGTTATTGGTGGCTTGATTAATGAGGCCAATAACAGACTGAAATCAAAATTTGTACATTATGAAATGATCTCATTTCAGAAAAGTAACCATTATGTTTCAAAGTAGGAAAGACATTGAAGCGATAGTTTACCTAAATATGAAAATGATGCAATTAATTCCTCACCCTCATGTCATTCCATATGTGAAGACCTTTGTTCATCTTCAGAACACAAGATATTTTTGATGAAATCCGAGAGCTTTCTGACCCTGCAGACAGCAATGCAACTACCACATTTAAGGCCCAGAAAGGTAGTAACATTTAAATAGTCCATGTGATATAAGTGGTTCATCTGCAATGTTATGAAGCTACAAAAATACTTTTTGTGCACAAAGAAAACAAAAAATAACTTTATTTAAAAATTTCTTCTCTTCCATGTCAGTTGTATACTACAACGTATTCTTGTGGTACTGCTGACACAGCAGCCAGTGTTATATGAGATGATATGAATGATAACAAATTGGAAAATAAAAATCAAATAAACATAGCTTGTGAACTACATTCCATTTCATATAATCATACTGAATTTTCAGTTATCATTCACTGAAAATATTCTTCAGCTCTCCGATGTTGTTACCGTGTTGCTTCAGAAGATTATACTTCGCATGTTTTCATTTTTCTAACAGTGCTTTCATGGTGTACAGTGGAGATATTTGAGTCAGGACATGTTCTTCTGCTTCAGTACAAGTCCTTCTCAAAAAATTAGCATATTGTGATAAAAGTTCATTATTTTCCATAATGTCATGATAAAAAATAAACTTTCATATATTTTAGATTCATTGCACACCAACTGAAATATTTCAGGTCTTTTATTGTTTTAATACTGATTATTTTGGCATACAGCTCATGAAAACCTAAAATTCCTATCTCAAAAAATTTGCATATTTCATCCGACCAATAAAAGAAAAGTGTTTTTAATACAAAAAAAGTCAACCTTTAAATAATTATGTTCAGTTATGCACTCAATACTTGGTCAGGAATCCTTTTGCAGAAATGACTGAAATCTCCTGATAGCTAACTGCATTGACCTTATCCTTGATAAAACACAGTGGACCAACACCAGCAGCTGACAAGGCACCCCAGACCATCACTGACTGTGGGTACTTTACACTGGACTTCCTGGCATTTTGGCATTTCCTTCTCCCCAGTCTTCCTCCAGACTTCTGAATGACATGCAAGATTTGCTTTCATCCGAAAAAAGTACTTTGGACCACTGAGCAACAGTCCTGTGCTGCTTCTCTGTACCCCATTTCCTGCACACGCCTGTGCACGGTGGCTCTGGATGTTTCTACTCCAGACTCAGTCCACTGCTTCCGCAGGTCCCCCAAGGTCTGGAATCGTTCCTTCTCCACAATCTTCCTCAGGGTCCAGTCACCTCTTCTCGTTGTGCAGCGTTTTTTGCCACACTTTTTCCTTCCCACAGACTTCCCACTGAGGTGCCTTAATACAGCACTCTGGGAACAGCCTATTCGTTCAGAAATTTATTTCTGTGTCTTACCCTCTCGCTTGAGGGTGTCAATGATGGCCTTCTGGACAGCAGTCAGGTCGGCAGTCTTACCCATGATTGCAGTTTTGAGTAATGAACAAGGCTGGGAGTTTTTAAAAGCCTCAGGAATCTTTTGCAGGTGTTTAGAGTTAATTAGTTGATTCAGATGATTAGGTTAATAGCTCGTTTAGAGAACCTCTTCATGATATGCTAATTTTTTTGAGATAGGAATTTTGGGTTTTCATGAGCTGTATGCCAAAATCATCAGTATTAAAACAATAAAAGACCTGAAATATATCAGTTGGTGTGCAATGAATCTAAAATATATGAAAGTTTAATTTTTATCATTACATTATGGAAAATAATGAACTTTTATCACAATATGCTAATTTTTTGAGAAGGACCTGTATATTCCTAGCAACACACCTCAGGTGAGCTGTCATTGTCCAAAACATATTAAGTGCTCAAAAAAGTAGTGAATGAGGCACCACTGGCCTTTATTGTTTGTGAACAGTGTGATAAAACGACATCATCAAGAACCCATATAAACATTCCGTATTTTCCGGACTATAAGTCACACTTTTTTTCATAGTTTGGCTGGTCCTGCGACTTATAGTCAGGTGCGACTTATTTATCAAAATTAATTTGACATGACTCAAGAGAAATGAACCGAGAGAAATGAACCAAGAGAAAACATTACCGTCTACAGCCGCGAGAGGGCGCTCTATGCTTCTCAGTGCTCCTGTAGTCTACACTGAAAACAAAGAGCGCCCTCTCACGGCTGTAGACGGTAATGTTTTCTCTTTGTTGTTAATAAATGCGACTTATAGTCCAGTGCGAGTTATATATGTTTTTTTCCTCATCATGACGTATTTTTGGACTGATGCGACTTATACTCAGGTGCGATTTATAGTCCGAAAAATACGGTATATATTTTAATTTAGATTTTGATATAGGTTTTTAATATATGTGACATATAAAATTGGCCGGTTTCCAATATTATATGTACATATATGTACATATATGCACATATGTACATATAATATAGGAAAACAGCCAATTTTCCATGTGGGTGGACCTTTCTTTACTGGAGTGCTGAACTTCAGAGTTCGTGCAAACATCCACATCGCTGTAATCAAATGAGTTCTTAAGTGCTGCTTTTAAATCGCTAAATTTTTGTTGTGTTTATACAGTAATTGAGAGGAAGGCACGCAGTATATATTTACATATTCTTCCAAACGCCGCTCAGCAGCCTCAGGTTCTCTGGTTAACTGAAGCGTTGTCTTCTTCTTTTAAACTGAATCAGGAGAGCTATAATAATACAGTCTTGCACTACAGAGCCACACTGGTCAAACCGCATTAGTGCACGCTCTCACATTAGGTAGATACAAGATCAATCCACTACTCAAAAACATTTTTAGACAATTTGTTTTATTTTCGACTTTGTTGATAATGTTGACTAATTGTTTTAACCCTAGTATATATGTACTAAAGTCAATATAATCTATTAATGGTGCAAAAAAACGATTACACAATACTAGAATGCAAAACAAAAGCACCTCAAAACAGAAACTAAACGAGAAATTAAAGAATTTGATTTTACACAAGGAAAACTTTAGATTTTCTTACCTGACTGGTACTTCTTGCTCTGTCTGACGCCATTATTTGACATATATACGCATATATGCAGCATACAGTATATATATTAAAATATATGTGTATATATGCTGTATACATACAGCATATATGTGCATATAAACTGCATTTAGGCTTCATATATGCACATATATCGTAATATTGGTTTGAATGGGGCCTTTTTTAGGCCTTATGCATGTGTTTCTATTTAACAAAATTAAAGGGGTCATTTGAAGCCTATAGGAAGAGGAAGAGAAAGATGGAAATTAGGGAAGAGGCCAGTATGCTTGCGTTCCTGTCTGAAAATGCCCTACTTGAGCATTTGCAGTGGGGGCTGCTGGCCATTGATGGGGAAAAGGAAAAGTGAAATGGTAAAAGTAAGGTGGCTTAGCTTGAGTGGAGGCAGCCTCATGCTAGCATCTACAGCTGGAGGTATAGTGGAAAGAAATGGAAGTTGAGAAGCCAAGGCAGTGGGCGATGTTGCATGCGACGTGGCACTTGAAGGTGCTTCAGTGATTGGATGAGAGGAGGAGGGAGGCAGTGCAGTGTGAGGAGTGTCTGAATCTGGGGCATGGCTTAAACTTGCTGTGCCTTGAAGCTCGAGGAGAGCCGGAACTTGATCTGGAAGACGTAAGATGTAATTTTAAATGAAGCAGGGAGCTATGAGGAAGAGGAGCATGGGCTACAGTTGTCAGCAGAGGCAGCCTGACATTAAAATAATCTTCTATGTAAGCAGGAGGCCACTGAAAAGAAAAAGTGGTCATTAGAAATGTAGAGATGAGTTGCAAGCATAGAAAGCCTCACGCTTCTACAGCTGCTGTAGGCCACAGGGAGGGAATGGGGTTTGTGACATCCTGAAGAGCCTGTGCAGCCTGCATGGCTAACAGAGGAAGCCTCAAGCTAGCATCTGCTATCGGAGCTGAAGGCCGCTGAAAAGGAAAAGGATTAGAAGTAACAGGAGGAAAAGACTGAGATGTGAGGACATGCATTGCCAGCATAAGCAGCTTTGCACTAGCTTTAACTTCAGTAGCTATAGTCCACAGGGGCTTGTTATATTTGGGGAAAATTGCTGAAGAGCCTGTGCAGCCTGCACAGCTAGCAGAAACAGCCTAATGATAGCATGTGTTGTGGGAGCTGGAGACCACTGAAAATACATTTTAGATAGGTTAGAAGTAGCAGAAGAAATTATGACTTTGACAACATAAAAAAAAAAAAAAGATAACATGACAAAAAGACATGCTTTTGCTCTTAACCACACAAAAAGCAGTAAGTATTGAAACAGCATCCAGCCAAGAAGCACATCAGCTGGTAGAGACTTGGAGAGAGGTACCTATCCAGTATGCACAACGCATGCAAATTAGGTTGCCAGTTGCACGTGTTCAATAATTTTTATGATTTCTTTATGATACGTCTGAGTTTTGTGTCATGGTTACAAAAAATGACAATCAACATCCATGATGTTATCATGTTATTTAAAACTTTAAGCAACAAACAACCTACCTTTAGCATCTTTACCTAAAAACTTAATTTGCAACACCGCCTACACTATCAGCGGAGGCAGCGTCACACTAGTGACTGCTACAAGCATAGACATAAGTAATAATAGTATCCCTGTCTATGGTGACCCAAAGTGGGAAGCGAATGAGATTTTGCTGCGGTGAGAACTGGGGCACGGCCCAGGCTTATTTGAGGCCTGCGCTGCGACCCAAAGCTCGAGGAGATCCAGGTCTTGTGTGGGACAATGGGGGCAACGAGCGAGGCAAGTTTGGGTTTGCTCGATCTATTGGCCGACTTGGATAATTAGCAAGATGAAAAATAGATTGTACAGATCCGCTTTGTTTACCCTCCAAATGATTCGTCTCAATAAATCAGTGTTTGCGTCAGACCTAAACACAATCCACTTTCCAACTAGATGATATATTTGCATGGCCGAAAGATACAGGGATGGCAGGGAAGAAGTTGGAAGAACCTTTTTAATAAAACATAATTTACTGTAGTATTATAAATAGTAGTATAATTATACTTACTAATTCAGAAGCACCAGATTATCATAGCAAAGTCAGGTTCACGAAACGGTCATCCATAAAATGTGTTGCTGTTCTGTTGTTGGTAATCTTAAAGATTCCTAAATGCATCTACTTTCGAAGACTAAATAAAGTGCTTTTGCTTTTGCCTAGATACAAACAGCATCTGTCTTACATGGTTGCTTCAACACTAACAGAGGTTACTGAAACCACAACCCTTTTTTTTGAGTAAACATTTGGGCGGCAATACGCAATTATTTCCACATAGTGACGTAGACGTGTGTCTATATGTACAGGGCTGAGATTTTGCGCATTAACTGAATATTTTTGGCCTTGTGCTGTCAATGCCTCTGTGAATGATGACTTGTGATGGACTTGGAAATATTAGTAGCAAAATTAGAAGTAAAAATGTATTAAAAGTTATATTGTTTTAACAAATTTGTGAGTCTACCAAATTTCACAAAATAGGCTACACTTTTTTTTTTTTTTTAAATAATTTTAGCTATTATTTGAAATAAAACAACATGTTATTTTTTTTCCAATTTGCTATAGAGAAAGTTAAGATTCATTTCTAAATGTGTAATTTTAAGTGAACAAGCAAGAAAACAAACAATAAAGAAATAAATCATTAGCAAACCAATGATTTTTCTCTTGTTCGTTTATTATTAAGTCATACAATATATAAAAACCTTTCTTTCAGTTATTGTTAGTTTTATTTATGTATTTAGAACCCTGTTATTGCTGTCTTGTTGTGATTAGACTAAAGCACAAGGAATGTAAAGTTTGTTTGTCCTATCTGTCTCCCTAATGATGAAAATTCAGCTCCGTAGGACATTACGGGTAAACATGTTTGCTGTGATAATAATGTGACAGGATACAGCTAATTATCTTCATGCACACTATAAGTGCTAAGCAGGTGAGCGCTGGTATTAACACCTCTGATTGGTCAGACTCCTCTGAGAGTCATTCTTAAAATGGAGTATGATAACAAGCCTCATGGGTCCAAGACATTAATGAGGTGTGTGTGACTGACAGCTGTGGATTTGAGAGCAAGCAGTGGAGGCCCAGATAGACATTTACTATGCACAAAAGGTGCTTCTCAATAAATTAGAATGTCGTGGAAAGGTTCATTTATTTCAGTTCAACTCAAATTGTGAAACTCGTGTATTAAACAAATTCATTGCACAAAGACTGAAGTAGTTTATGTTTTTGGTTCTTTTAATTGTGATGATTTCAGCTCACATTTAACAAAAACTCACCAATTCACGATCTCAACAAATTAGAATACTTTATAAGACCAATAAAAAAAGCAGTTGTGCATCTTTTTCTTCCACACTTTTTCCTTCCACTCAACTTTCTGTTAACATGCTTGGATACAGCACTTTGTGAACACAAGTTTCACAATTTGAGTTGAATTACTGAAATAAATGAACTTTTCCATGACATTCTAATTTATTGAGATGCACGTGGAAGGTTTACAGTCTTCTAGACTCAATATTTAAAAAAAAATTCTGTTAACTAACACTAAAAACACTAATAATTCAATAACAGTTAAATTAAACTTTAGAATTATCTGTTTGTTATATGTAAATGTACTCGTAGCATTGAACACAACAGGTTTTATTTATATAAATGTATATTATTGAAAACAGTCTCACCCTGTAATGTATAATTATTTTCTAATTTGGTATCAGGCAGAATTGTGCTTCCTTAGCTGGTTGTCACTTTTTTTTAAATGGTTGCATCATTTTCTAATAATAATAATAATAAGAGGGCCAGAGGGCCTGAAAATGATATATTCAATGATGTATATTTCACTTGACAGATGATGATCACATATGTTTTTTTTCATCAGTACCTATCATATTGTTTCATTTTGTTTGTTGTTTTTGTAACCATGGGTCATATTGGCAGGTGTGGGTGGGTTCCTCTGAATATGAGGGTATATATGGACAAAACTGAGTCCGTTTATGGGGTTAAATTGGATGGGTGTGTACCATATATCTGGTCTTTATCAAATTGTAATTCATGAAATTATTATTTTAATCATTTTTTTATTATTATAATTCTCAGCCCTTTTATGATTAGAAAGAAAATCTCTTTAGAGCCCAGGGTAAATGTGATGACTTTAAATGAGAATGATATTTACTTTAAAAATATGTTTCTCTGCTATCCACTCCTGCCAAACTCCTGTCCGAAACTGCAGCTTCTTACTGTTGTTAAAGTGGCAATGTATGTTTTCTTGGTGCTGATGATCCTCACAACAGTTTTTGACAAGCCAATCACACAGCGATGTTGCACCCGCAGTCTGTAAATTCCTTCAGAAAACACTTGAGTGTATTTTCATACGCACATCTAATTTGAAGTAGCTTTTTATATTTTGATTAAAAAAAAAAAAAAAATAGATAGGGGGGCTATGTCAAATATTGTTTCTATTTTAGTTTTAAGGAAAAACCAGGGGACCCCCCCCAAGGTCTTTTTTTTTTTTGCCTTATTAGCCTTATGGGGGGCCCCGGACCCCCCCAGCTCAATTCTAACACTGTTTTTATCTCTTGAACACAATCACCAGACAGAAGTGTTTAAGTTAGAATCCACTTGATACCACTCAAAACTCTGGTGTTTTTGACCGGTTCTGCACACTCATGAATTTTCTCATTATAGTAAAGTGTAGAAACAATGTAAATAAGGAAAACATTTGCACAGTTTAGAGAGCTTCATTGATTAAAACATAATGTCATGAGACTAAGATATATTAAGATTTACAGTTTATAGAAATTGTGAAGGGAGTACTCTTTGAGCGCTTTCTAGGCGACATACAGTATAATCCATTCAGAATTTGAAGAAAAGTAGCTTTTTACAGTGATGAGAGGACCAATGGCAGGCTGCAATGTTTTGGGTGTGACATCTGCATGTGAATATGGGATACACTCTCAAAATTGCAGTGACTAACATAGTGATAGTTATACCAATGGATGGGACAAAAATGAATGTCAGAATAGTTGTGCACCCTCACTAATGGTTTAACAATGTCTCCAACCCATCCATTGATCTTCACATCAGGGCTCACAGTTGAAATGTGAATTTTCTCAATCTCCTGAGATCATGCTGTTTTTGTAAATATGGGTAACAGTGACAGGTAGGGTGGGTTACCTCAAATCTTAGAGTGTATATATATATATATCTCAGATGCTCTTTGTGCATATTGGAAGTTAAACTAGTTGGGCATGTACTATATATGAAATGTTCACATTTCTTTGGATATTGGTCTTTACCAAACTGTAATCTGCAAAATTATTCTGTTTATACTTTGGTTTATATTTAACTGCTTTTGTACATTTACAAAGGAATTTATCTAAGCATCTAGAGCAGACGTGATGACTGTTAATGAAACCGAGACTATGAATGTGATTCTCTGCTATCCACTCCAGCCGGACTCCTGTCTGAAAGTACCTCGTTATGTCGTGGTTAAAGTTGCAATGTATGCTTTCTTGGTGCTGATGATCCTCACAACAGTTTTTGGAAACCTGCTGATCATCATCTCCATCTCTCACTTCAAACAGCTTCAGTCTCCAACTCATCTGATCGTTCGCTCTCTGGCTGCCAGTGACTGTCTGCTGGGCTCTTTGGTCATGCCGTACAGCATGGTGCGATCTGTTGAAGGCTGCTGGTATCTTGGAGATTTTGTGTGTAAAGTTCATTCTAGTTTGGACATGACCTTTTGTATCTCCTCAATACTGCATCTCAGTTTAATATCTGTTGACAGGTACTGGGCCATTTGTGACCCTCTGAGGTACAGAATGAGGGTCTCAAACAACACTGTGACTGTTTTTACAACCTTCATTTGGCTGTTTTCTTTTCTCTACAGTTTTTATGTTGTGTTTTCAGGTGTGCACAAAATTGGTTTGGAATTGTTCATCATGCAGTTTTATTGTGTGGGAAGCTGTGTTTTAGTTTTTAACAAGCAATGGGGTATTATATGTCCAATTCTCACGTTTTTCCTTCCTGGGGCAATCATGAGCTCTCTGTATATGAAAATCTTCTATGTTGCACGAAAACATGCAAAGGTTATATCGGAAAGAGTTACTGGAGGGTCTGCTCACACAGAGAGAAAAGCCGCTAAAACTCTCGCTATTGTCATGGGTGTTTTTTTGTTCTGCTGGCTGCCGAATTTTACTGCTGCAGCTCTTGACCCTTTTTTTAATTTTTGGACCCCAGCTGTTGTTTTTGATGCTTTGATTTGGTTTGCATATTTCAACTCGACTTGTAACCCCTTGATTTATGGATTTTTCTATCCTTGTTTCCAGAAGGCCTTTAAGATTCTCATATCCACTTATATCTGTGGCATCAAACATTCTAACACATTGATAATTGAATGAATACTTGCTCTCACAATTATTTCAAGCATCACAATAAATGTTTATTGTTATATAATTTATTTTATATATGCTGAAACCGGATTGCAAATATGTTTTACTGGGAGCAATGATAGTAATAGTTTTAGTAATCTGGTGTAAAACCCCTCATGCACAAAATTTATTCCATTTATTATGAAACAATTTAAATAGCATGCATTTTTGTGGAACTGACATTATAAATTGCTTTTATAATTCAACATAATTTGAATTACTCTTTAGATCATATTTCAGTGGGTTTACATTGAAACTGTCCCCCTTTCAAAAGACAGTCATGATTGGCAGAAAACAAAGTTATAATTTGACAGTTAAGATTTATGGACATTTTCCAAAAGATATGACCTGTTGCGTGTGTGTTGATGCTCTATTTAGTTGGATGGCGGTTCTCGAAAAACATCAGCAACTAATTGGCACTGAAAGGACTTTTTTGACAGTTACAGATAAAAACAACAACAAACAAACAAATAAAAAAGGGTGAAAAAAAGGTTCTTCAGGACAGTGTGTCTAAATAAAACATCAGCTGGTGTGCTTATGACTGCCACCAGAGAGCAGTCTTCTGGACCATTGTTGGTTTGTTTTGGATTTCAGTTCCCATCACCCCTTGCACTGATTATTGTTCCATTACCTTCAGCTGTTTATAATTTTTCTATTACAGTAGTTCACTGTTACATATACCATGCTAACCCAGTATTTGGTTGCTGGAGTATTTTGTTCTGTTTTTTGTTTCTCTGTGTTGGATTACCTTTTGCTACTGTTTTCTGCCTGTTGCCCTGTTTGTGGGACTACAATAAACTGCACTTGGATCTTCTATGTTTTTCCAAAGTATTCCATGACAGAATCTTTAATAAATCATATTTTGATGGAGCATTTAATGTTTGTTTCCTTTTGTATTTGTTGCATTTTTTAGCGTACTTCTATTCTCAGTCACATCTTTTAGAAGTAAAGGGCTTTTGTGTCCCACAGAAAACCAAGTAAATATTTCATGGTAAGTAATAGTTAAATGATTAAATAAATGTTTATTTTTTTTATTTTAGGGGTCAAAAGTGTAGTCTTGTTTAACATTATGAACAGACACAAAAAATAATTGGTTCTTCAGTGGTTCTTTGGGGATGGTTACAGTGCTATATAGCCGTTAAGGCCCTATGTAGTTCTTCAAATGTTCTATAACTCTCAGTTTAGTTGGGGAAGGGGTTAAAAACAACATTAAAATACAGTGTATTTCCTGAAGATAATGTGGTTATCTCTGGGTCCTGACAGTATTCCTGGGCGTGTACTGAGAGACTTTGGTGTCTTCACAGACATTTTCAACATCTCGCTTAATAATGCTGTTGTTCCCACATGCTTCAAAGCTACCACCATCATTCCAGCCCTGAAGAAGCCGGCTCCTCTGACCATCAATGGTGCGACTGTGGAGAGGGTGAGCAGCACCAAGTTCCTGGGTGGGCACATTACAGAGGACCTCTCCGGGACTGATAACACTGCAGCACTGGCCAAGGAAGCACAGAAGGCGTCTCTACTTCCTCCGCAAACTGAGAAGAGTCAGAGCTCCGGCCCCTATCATGTGCACCTTCTACAGAGGCACCATAGAGAGCATCCTGACTTGCTGCATCACTGTGTGGTATGGGGCCTGCAATGTGTCCTGCCGGAAGACCCTTCAACGCATAGTGAGAGTGGTTTAGAAGATCGGTGTCTCCCTCCCCTCCATCCAGGACATTCACAGAACCAGTCTCACCCGTAAAGCCCTCTGCATCACAGGTGATTCCACACACCCGTCACACAGCTTCTTCAGTCTGCTGTCATCAGGGAGGAGACTGCAGAGTCTCCAGGCCAGGACCAGCAGACTGAAGGACAACTTCATTCATCAGACTGTCAGGAAGCTGAGCTCCCTCCCGACCTAGCGCCCCCTCCCTGCTTTTTCCCCATGTGCCACTGAACTCTGAACTTCAGTCCCCCCAGCTCCCACTAACACACTGGGTCCTGCACCAGACACTTTGTGCAGCATTGGTCTGCTCATTACCTCATTCAGCATTTAACTGACCTCAATCAACTACCTCTTCTGTCAGTATAAACAAAGAACTGCTCTCTGAGATTTTTGACACTTCAAATTAGACTGAATAAGCTCTTTTATTTATCTGCACTGTTTGTTTACTTCATTGGTTTGCACTCTATCTGCCATGTGCCTTGTGCTGCTTTACTTATCTTTCTTTTTATATTACCTATTTGTATAGTTATACTTTATATTTTATCTGTATTTAATGTTCTACTGTTAGTTTTATCTGTATGCACCAAGGGTCTGAGAGTAACGCAATTTAAATTCTCTGTATGAATGTACTCTACATGTGAAAGAACTGACAATAAAGCAGACTTGAGTTGACTTGGTTCTCACCCTTTTGCCCCCAACACCCCCCATGAGGAAATATTCCAGGGCCCCCACGCAAAACTTTTTGGTCTCAGAAAAGCATAATTGATTCAAAACAGCTTTTGCTGTTGTAAATTCCTATTTATAGTAAACGTATGAAAGTGTAGTAACTCATCACAAATCTAAGGAGGAGAATAGTGTTCCTCTTATGGTTCTAAATCCCACCATTTGAGAAAGGTCTTTAAAGTTAGATGCTAAATGGCCCTTGAAGTGGTTCCCTTATGATTACGTGCCAATGGACCATTTTTTTAGAGTGTATTCTTTAAAACAAGTTGGCAGCAGAATTCACACAGAATTACAGGTATTACAGGTATAATAGGAGATCTTGGAAAATGCTAACTTTAGCCTGATAGCATTGAAAGCGAACGTCCCACCCTCTCTTCAACCGCCTTTCAAAGCCATGCCCCCTGAGCACGTGAACGCACACACCAGAATACCAGAGACAATACATAAAACATTACTACAATAGGCTACATCAGCAGTAATCAATTCCAACCCTTGTACCCCCTATTTAAATAGTATTTATTTACAGAGGTGAATTATGTCACACTTCATACTTTTCTCTAGTAGGTTTCGTCTGTGTGCGAAGACGTTGCAGAGTAAACCTCAGCGGATTTCCCCTGCTCACAGGGATTAGGGAGCAATGAACACTGGGTAGGGAAAATATTGATTGGAAAACAGTTCATGCACATAGTTCTCTTCTAATGAGCTGGCTATCTGAATCGGGTGTGTTAATTAAGTAATACATGCAAAATATGATGTGATATACGTGAGGACTGCAATTGGGAACCGCTGGGCTACATCATGTGCCATTCACCGGTGAAAAAAACTTTAAAAGTACTAAAATACCAGGAAGGAAGATCGGGTTGTTGATGTTTGCCTGCCATTCTCGCACTGATGACATATCCTGTCTGCGCGAACCGGGTGCACAGAGGAATGCAGATACATATGTTAACAGGCAGGTATGAAAGTGAATTAGAACTCTCAGACTGAGCGTTTTGATTGGACGAACATTTCTTGGTCCTACACCTTCCACAGAATATATAAATACAGATAAATACATTTAGATCACTTAACTAGAACCCCCAACTGCTCCCCTGGTGACACAGCATAAATGGCTGCCCACTGCTCCAGGTGTGTGTTCAATGCAGTGTGTGTGTGCACTTTGAATGGGTTAAATGCAGAGCATGAATTCTGAGTATGGTTCACCATACTTGGCTGTATGTCATGTCACTTTCACTTTCAATTAGAATGTAATGGAAAAGTTCATTTATTTCAGTAATTCAACTCAAATTGTGAAACTTGATGAAATAAACAGGGACTGAAGTTCTTTTAATTGTGATGATTTTGGCCCACCAATTCACAATCTCAACAAATGAAAATACTTCATAAGACCAAAAGAAAAAAAAATTTTTTAATGAATAGTTGGCCTTCTGGAAAGTATGTTAATTTACTGTACATGTGCTCAATACTTGGTTGGTGCTCATTTTGCTAAAATTACTGCCTCAATTCATCATGGCATGGAGGTGATCAGTTTGTGGCACTGCTGAGGTGGTATGGAAGTCCAGGTTTCTTTGACAGTGGCCTTCAGCTCATCTGCAATTTTTGGTCTCTTGTTTCTCATTTTCCTGTTGACAATACCCCATACATACCCCATAAAGTTTGCTGGCCAGTCAAGCACACGAACACCATGGTCATTTAACTTTTGGTGCTTTTGGCAGTGTGGGCAGGTGCCAAATCCTGCTGGAAAATGAAATCACTATCTTCAAAAAGCTGGTCACTAGAAGGAAGCAAGAAGTGCTCCAAAATTTCTTGGTAAATGGTTGCAGTGACTTTTTTTTTATTTTATTTTTAACACATTGGACCAACACCAGCAGATGACATTGCACTCCAAAACTTAACACTTTGCTTCAAGCAACTTGGGCTATTAGCTTCTCCACCCTACCTCCAGACTCAAGGACCTTGGTTTCCAAATGAAATACAAAACTTTGGACTTTGGACCACTGGAAAACAGTCCAGTTCTTCTTATCCTTAGCTCAGGTAAGACTCCTCTGACGTTGTCTGTGGTTCAGCAAATTTCCTGACACATCTGTGTGTGGTGGCTCTTGATGCCTTGACCTCAGCCTTAGTTCATACCTTGTGAAGTTCACTCAAATTCTTGAATCCATTTTGCTTGACAATCCTCATAAGGCTGCGGTTCTCTCAGTTGGTTGTGCATATTTTTCTTCCACACTTTTTCTTTCCACTCAACTTTCTGTTAAAATACTTGGATACAGCACTCTGTAAACAGCCAGCTTCTTTGGCAATGAATGTTTGTGGCTTACCCTCCTTGTGAAGGGTGTCAATGATTGTCTTATGGACAACTGTCAGATCAGCAGTCTTCCCAATGATTGTGTAGCCTAGTGAACCAAACTGAGAGACCATCTTGAAGGCTCAGGAAACCTTTGCAGATGTTTTCAGTTGATAAGCTGATTGGCATGTCATCATATTCTTATTTGTTGAGATAGTGAATTGGTGGGTTTTTGTTAAATGTGAGCCATTTAGCCATCACAATTAAAAGAACAAAAGACTTAAACTACTTCAGTCTGTGTACATTGAATTTATTTAATTCACAAGTTTCACAATTTGAGTTGAATTACTGAAATGAATGAACTTTTCAATCACATTGATATGCACCTGTATGCAAACATGAGCAAATGTATTTTTTATAGAACCACATTTTGCATAAAATACATGATACTGACACAGTGTATCTAATGCTCACTTATTTTTTAGTTTTAATCTCCTGAGCTAAAGTTGTTTTTGTAACTATGGGTAACAGGGTCAGGAGTAGGAGGGCTGCTTCAAATATGAGGGTATTTATGGACAAAACTCAGCTGCTCGGAGTACATCGGCCATGTACTCTATATTTTTTTATCTTTACTAAACAAATATTGATAATTTTCTACTTTATAACAAAGAAAATAATCTCAGCATCTGTAACAGACGATGATTTCAAATGTGACTCAAACTGAGAATATGTTTCTCTGCTATCCACTCCGGCCAAACTCCTGTCCAAAATTGCACCGTCTTACTGTTGTTAAAGTGGCATTGTATTCTTTTTTTGTGCTCATGATCCTCTCAACAGTTTTTGGGAACCTGCTGATCATCATCTCAGTCTCTCACTTCAAACAGCTTCAGTCTCCAACTCATCTGATCGTTCGCTCTCTGGCTGCCAGTGACTGTCTGCTGGGCTCTTTGGTCATGCCGTACAGCATGGTGCGATCTGTTGAAGGCTGCTGGTATCTTGGAGATTTCTGGTGTAAAGTTCATACTAGTTTAGACATGACTTTCTCTATGTCCTCCTTACTGCATTTAAGTTTAATATCTGTTGACAGATACTGGGCCATTTGTGACCCTCTGAGGTACAGAATGAGGGTCACAAACAACACTGTGACTGTTTTTACTACCTTCATATGGCTGTTTTCATTTGTGTACAGTTTCTCTATTGCATTTTCAGGCAAAAATGCAGTTGGAATAGAGATTTTTATATTGCAGAGTTATTGTGTGGGAAATTGTGTTGTGTTTTTTAACAAGGAGTGGAGTATTATATCTCCAGTTCTTGTATTCTTCCTTCCCGGGACAATCATGAGCTCTCTGTATGTGAAGATCTTCTATGTTGCACGAAAACATGCAAAAGTTATGTCAGAAAGAGTGACTGGAGGGTTGAAGAGCCAAAGCTCTGCTCACAGAGAGAGAAAAGCAGCTAAAACTCTGGCCATTGTCATGGGTGTTTATTTGTTCTGCTGTCTGCCGTATTTTACTGCGTCTGTTCTTGACCCTTTTTTCAATTATTGGACCCCAGCTGTTGTTTATGATGCTTTGTTTTGGTTTGCATATTTCAACACAACTTGTAACCCCTTGATTTATGGATTTTTTTACCCTTGTTTTCAGAAGGCCTTTAAGATTCTCACATCCACTTATTTCTGTTGCATCAAGCATTCTAACACATTAATATTTGAATGAATACTGGTTTCACACTTATTTCAGGCATCACAATACATTTTTCATGTCATTCTTTTTATTTAATATATGCTGAAATTATTTTACAAATGTGTTTTACTGTAAGCTATTTTAATATTTTTGGTAATCTGATGGAAAAGAGGGGCACGCATGCAGGGTTTACACTATATTCAAAATATATTTCAATTATTATAAAACAACCTAAATAGCCTGCATTTTTGTGAAATTAACAATACATATTGCTATTATTAAATTTAACTATTTTTATCACATTTCAGTGTTTACATTAAAATAGTCTCCTATTAGAAAAGCACTCACTTTTTAGGAGTTTGTTTGGTTTAAATTCCCTGATTAAGATCCAGATGATTAAGGGAAATATCCTCAACTGAACCAACCTGGTCACACATATGTCTTTTGTTTGAAAACTGAAAAGAGAAAAAAGACATGACTGAAAGAAAACCAGTTACTGTAAAATTTGAAAGTTTAAAATGTATAGACATTTTAAGAAAAAGATATGTAGCCTACCTGTTGAGTGTGTGTTGACGGTCTTTGTAGTTGGATGGTGGAGCTCCAAAAGCTCGATAATGAAGTCGCTCTGAAAGGATTTTTTTATCAGTTACAGATAATATAAACAAACAAACAAACAAACAAAAATCCCTAAGCTCTTAAAAAATGGGGCCATTTATCATCAAATGCTTCTTAAGGATATGAGTCTAAATAAGACTGTTACTATTTGCAGAGAACATTTAAGAATAATAAATAATTTGATGGAGCATTTTGTGTGTGTGTGTGTGTGTGTGTGTTTGTGCGTGTAAAGTCTCAGTGCATGCGCTCAATCACTGTAATGGGCAGCGTCACTATGCTAGCATTTAGCTTAGCACCATTCATTCCTTAGGATCCAAACAGGAATTAATTTAAAAGCTACCAAACACTTCCATGTTTTCCCTTTTTAAAGACTGTTACATGAGTAAGTATGGTGACGCAAAATAAACAGTGGCAATTTCCTAAGCAGATAAAAATTATGACTATAATGTATGGTCGAAGAGCACTTTGCAGCCAACATGAGGAGTTTTTAGGAGTGATGATATTACTGCACCGAGGTCGAAGTGCTGCGAAGTGTTCTTCCGCCATAAATTATAGTTATATTGTGCCTGTGGTCCAAGAGATAAACAAAACAATAGGGGGAAAGTGGACATCCCTCCCTCGTTCCCTGTTGTATAAGGAATAGAGGAGAAATAATATTTCAAGTCAAGACTGATGCAGCAGATGAGTGGTTTTAATCATAGAAAAGAAATGTTCACCGAAGCCAAAACATTGCAGAACTGTGCACATATTATTCCACTTTAGCCTATTAAAGGCTTTTTCTGTATCAAGTGAAAAAAACTGCACATGGAATCTGATGAGAGATTTGATATAGATTTTGATCCTCCTTGATCAAACCATCAATTTTCTTCTGTATGCGAAAGGCAAGAGCTTTAGCGTAAACTTTTAGATCACCTGGGATAAGTGATTTTGTCTGTAGCGGAAGCAGTCTAACAGATTTTTCTCGAGCTTTGGCTTTAATATTGGAAAGATTAACTTTACACAACACAGCAGAATGATCAGACAATAAGACTGGTAATATAGAGGTGAAAGAATTAGACTAAATTAGAGATGGACTGAGAAATATGTATCTCTAGTATATATCTATACTAGAGAAAGTCTTATGCCTATTAGAAAAAAAGTAAGTCCTTAGAGATGGTATTCTGAATTCTCCAAAGATCGATTATATTAAGTTTATATATAAATTTATTAAACAACTGGATTGGCAACTGGATTTATTAAGCCAATGGACTGTCTGTTGAATCAGAGTGAGATTTATCCAAAACAAGATTTACGACAGCATTAAAATCACCACCCACCACTAATGGGCAGTCAGTCAACTCAAGTAACATATTGGAAATATTTGTAAAAAATTGTCTGCTTCATTAAGACTATAAATAGAGCGGACGGAGAGAACGGAAAAACAAATCTACCCTCATCATCACTTCTGGTATGTTCAACCGTTAGCTGTAACTTCCTGTTAACTAAGATAAGCACCCACTTAGTTGTATTAATTGAATAAAGGCAGCTGAAACACAGTGCCATTAATATGACAACTGAATGCAATATAATACAAATATTAATATGGTGACTGCAGTATTAATAAGGATTCATTTGTAAGTCTGTTAAATTGGATCGATGTATATGATGTTCCAGTTCTTGCCAATATCAAGCAACTTAGCACAGTCATTGAAGAGGAGTGGACCAACAATCCACAGGCTGCAATCAACAACCTGATCAACTCTATGCAAAGGATTTGTGTTGCAGTGAGTGAGGCAAATGGTGCTCACACCAGATACTGACTGGTTTTCGGACACCCCCCTGGAACCCCCAATACAGTAAAACTACACATTTTAGAGTGGCCTTTTATTGTGGCCAGCCTAAGGCACACCTGTGCATTAATCATTCTGTCTAGTCAGCATCTTGATATTCCTCTGTCACATGAGGCAACACAGAAAACAGGGAGAGATCCAATAGCAGGTAAGCAGTTTAATATAGGGCAAATCCAGAGGGGTAAACAGTCCAAGCAGGGTCAAAACCAGAATATCCAACACCAAACATTAACAGGACACGAACACAGGGCAAGGCAAAGCAAGACAAGGGCAAGAGTTGACGGACATGTAAAACGCATTGACATTAAACAAGGACTCCGTAACAAGGACAGAAACAACCCAGGTATTTAAAGACAAGTGCAAACGATGTAAGTGAAAACAGCTGAAAACAATGAACAGTGACGATAAGGGGGAGTGAGACCTCTAGTGGACACCCAGTGATACACAGACCAGACACACTGTGACATAACCCCCCCTCTAAGGAGCAGCTACCAGATGCTCCTCAGATACACCAAACAGAACAAAAAGGACCAGGAGGGAGGAGGAACGGAGGAGGTTCAGGGGGAGGGATGGGGCCAGACAAACTAAGGGGAACAGACAGGAACATAACAGAACTAAAATACACAAAACAGAAGTCCATAAAGGGCATGTTGAGGCGCCCACCAGGGCGGAGCAGAGGACACCACAGCCGTGTGGTCAAGGCCAGAGCCCTCCAGGGTGGAGCGGAAGACCACCACGGCCTTGTGGTCAAAGTCAGAGCCCTCCAGGGCGGAGCGGAAGACCACCACGGCCTTGTGGTCAAAGTCAGAGCCCTCCAGGGCGGAGCGGAAGACCCCCACGGCCTTGTGGTCAAAGCCAGAGCCCTCCAGGGCGGAGCGGAAGGCCACCACAGCCTTGTGGTCAAGGCCAGAGCCCTCCAGGGCGGAGCGGAAGACCACCACGGCCTTGTGGTCAAAGTCAGAGCCCTCCAGGGCGGAGCGGAAGACCACCACATCCTCGTGGTCAACGTCGGAGTCCCCCAGGGTGGAGAAGATGACCAACACGCCCCAGTGGTTGAGACAGGAGTCCCCCAGAACGGAGCCGCAGACCACCCAGTGACTTGACTTGGCTCTGGAGGGTAATCGGTGACTGGCCCTGGCTCTGGAGGGTCATCGGTGACTGGCCCTGGCTCTGGAAGGTCCACAAACACCTGACTCGACTCTAGAGGGTCTGCTGGAACCCGACTCGACTTCTGAGAGTCCACCGGAACCTGACTCGACTCCTGAGAGTCCACCGGAACCTGACTCGACTCCTGAGAGTCCACGGGAACCTGACTCGACTCCAGAGAGTCCACCGGAACCTGACTCGACTCCGGAGAGTCCACCGGAACCTGACTCGACTCTGGAGAGTCCACCGGAACCTGACCCGACTCCGGAGAGTCCACGGGAATCTGACTAGTCTCTGGACTGTCTGTGAAGACCCGAGGTGCCTTGGCTTCGGGCACTGTCTCTGGAATGGTCTCGGGCACCGCCTCGGTCAAGGCATCGGGAGCGACCTCGGACACTGCATCGGGAGCGACCTTGGGCACCGCCTCGGCATCGGCCTCGGGAGCGGTCTCGGGCACCGCATCGGGAACCGCCTCGGGCACCGCCTCGGCCAAGGCATCGGGAGCGACCTCGGACACTGCATCGGGAATGGCCTCAGGCACCGCCTCGGTAACAGCCTCAGGAGCGGTCTCGGGCACCGCATCGGGAACAACCTCGGACACCGCCTCAGCCTCCGGAAACGCCTCGGGCACCACCTCGGCCTCCGGAACAGCATCGGTCACCGCCTCGGCCTCCGGAACAGCATCGGGCACCGCATCGGGAACAACCTCGGGCACCGCCTCGGCATCGGGAACAACCTCGGGCACCGCCTCGGCATCGAGCACCACCTCGAACTCCAGAACAGCATCGGGCACCGCCTCGGCATCGGGCACCACCTCGGTCTCTGGAACAGCATCGGCCACTGCCTCGACCTCTGGAACAGTATTGGGCACCGCCTCGGCATCGAGCACCACTTCGTCTCCTCGTCCTCCGTCCTCTATGACGGTGAGTCGGTGGCACCTGGACTGGCGACTCAGGCGTTGAGTCGGCCATCTTGTGCTGTGGCACTGGGCTGGCGGCCATCTTGTGCTGTGGCTCTAAGCTGGCGGCCATCTTGTGCTGTGGCGCTGGGCTGGCGGCCATCTTGTGCTGAGGTGCTGGCTCAGCAGCCATCTTGTGCTGTGGCGCTGGGTTGACTGCCATCTTGTGCTGAGGCGCTGGCTCAGCAGCCATGACGTGAACCGTCTTGGGAACCTCTAGGATCCTCGATGACATCTCGAAGTAGTCGAGAAGGGTGTCAGCGGCCATCTTGGGCGTTGGTGCTGAGCTGGCAGCCATCTTGCCCTGTGGGGTGAGGCTGGCTTCCATCTGGCCTCGTGGTGCGGGGTTGGTGGTTATGCACCGCAGCGGCGTTGGGTCGGCGGCCATCTAATGCTGTGCTTCCTCTCGCCCACCTCCTCCTCGACGACCTCCCCTGGTCCCGCGAAACATGACCAGGCGGATTTCTTTCAAAGCAACCGCCTCTCTCCCGCTCGATGGCTTGGGAAGAAGAGTTAAACGGCATACCGCTGGATCTCGTAGTGGACGGAGTCCTTCTGTCATGTGAGGCAACACAGAAAACAGGGAGAGATCCAATAGCAGGTAAGCAGTTTAATATAGGGCAAATCCAGAGGGGTAAACAGTCCAAGCAGGGTCAAAACCAGAATATCCAACACCAAACATTAACAGGAAACGAACACAGGGCAAGGCAAGGCAAGGCAAGGCAAGGCAAGGCAAGGACAAGACAAGACAAGACAAGACAAGACAAGACAAGACAAGACAAGACAAGACAAGACAAGACAAGACAAGACAAGGGCAAGAGTTGACGGATATGTAAAACGCATTGACATTAAACAAGGACTCCGTAACAAGGATGGAAACAACCCAGGTATTTAAAGACAAATGCAAACGATGTAAGTGAAAACAGCTGAAAACAATGAACAGTGACGATAAGGGGGAGTGAGACCTCTAGTGGACACCCAGTGATACACAGACCCGACAGACTGTGACAGCCACACATGTGAGGTGGATGGATTATCTCAACAAAGGAGATCTGCTTTCTAGCACAGATTTAGACAGATTTGTGAACAATATTTGAGAGAAATAGCCCTTGTGTGTACATAGAAAAAGTCTTAGATCTTTGAGTTCAGCTCATTAAATATGGCATGAAATATTTTATAGAACCACATTTTGCATGAAATACATGATACTCCCATAGTGTATCTAATGCTCACTTATTTTTTCATTTTAATCTCCAGAGTTAATGTTTTTTGTAACTATGGGTAACAGTGTCAGGAGTAGGAGGGTCACTTCAAATATGAGGGTATTTATGAACAAAACTCAGCTGCTGTGACTTCACTGTACTACTGTATATATTTATATTTATCTTCACTAAACAAATGTTGATAATTGTCAGCCTTTTAAGAAAGAAAATCATCTCAGCATTTGGAACAGATGATGACTTCAAATAAGACTCAAACTGAGAATATGTTTCTCTGCTATCCACTCCGGGCAAACTCCTGTCCAAAACTGCATCGTCTTACTGTTGTCAAAGTGGCAATGTATGCATTCTTTGTGCTGATGATCCTCACAACAGTTTTTGGGAACCTGCTGATCATCATCTCAGTCTCTCACTTCAAACAGCTTCAGTCTCCAACTCATCTGATCGTTCGCTCTCTGGCTGCCAGTGACTGTCTGCTGGGCTCTTTGGTCATGCCGTACAGCATGGTGCGATCTGTTGAAGGCTGCTGGTATCTGGGAGATTTCTTGTGTAAAGTGAATTCTAGTTTAGACATGAGCTTCTGTATGTCCTCCTTACTGCATCTCAGTTTAATATCTGTTGACAGGTATTGGGCCATTTGTGACCCTCTGAGGTACAGAATGAGGGTCACAAACAACACTGTGATTGTTTTTATTACCTTCATATGGCTTTTTTCTTTTTTGTACAGTTTCTCTGTTGTGTTTTCAGGGATGAGTGCAGTTGGAATAGAGATGCTTATATTGCAGAGTTATTGTGTGGGAAATTGTGTTGTGCTTTTTAACAAGGAGTGGAGTATTATATCTCCAGTTCTCGTATTCTTCCTTCCAGGGATGATCATGAGCTCTCTGTATGTGAAAATCTTCTATGTTGCACAAAAACATGCAAAGGTTATGTCAGAAAGAGTGACTGGAGGGATGAAGAGCCAAAGCTCTGCTCACAGAGAGAGAAAAGCAGCTAAAACTCTGGCCATTGTAATGGGTGTTTTTTTGTTCTGCTGGCTGCCTTTTTTTACTGCGTCTGTTCTAGACAGTTTGTTCAATTATTGGACCCCAGCTGTTGTTTTTGATGCTTTGTTTTGGTTTGCATATTTCAACTCGACTTGTAACCCCTTGATTTATGGATTTTTCTACCCTTGTTTTCAGAAGGCCTTTAAGATTCTCATATCCACTTATATCTGTGGAATCAAGCATTCTAACACATTAATATTTGAATGAATACTGATCTCACACTTATTTCATACATCACAATAAATTTCATATATGCTTTTGCAAATGTGTTTTCTGGAAGCTGTCTTAAAATTTTTAGTAATCTGATGGAAAAGAGGGGCACGCATGCCGGGTTTGCACTATAATCTGCCCCTTTTAGTGAAATTTACATTATAAATAGCTTTTAATACATTAAATACATTATTTACATCAAAATAGTCTCCTATTAGAAAACCATTCATCTTTTAGGAGTTTGTTTGGTTTAAATTTCCTGATCAAGATCCAGGTGATTAAGGGAAGTATCCTCAACTGAACCAAACCTGGTCACATTTATATCTTCTGATTAAAAACTTAAAAGAGAATAAAGATGTGACTGATAGACTACCAGTTATAATTTGAAAGTTAAAATGTATAGGGATTTTAAGAAAGCTATCACGTAGCAAACCTGTTGAGTGTGTGTTGACGGTCTTTGTAGTTGTACGGTGGAGCTCCAAAAGTTCAATAATGAAGTGACTCTGAAAAGATTTTTTAACAGTTACAGATAAAAAAAAAAAAAAAAAAAAAAACAAGCTCTTAAAAAATGGAACCATTTATCATCATATCAACTGTTACTTTTGCAGAGAACCTTTAATAATAATAAATCATAGAGAACACTTTACCATTTGGCTGCAATGCAAGCATAGTCTTTCGCTCTGCTCCATTTTTTTTTTTTTAGAAATTGTATATATCCTGCCAGTAATTTTTGAACCAATCTTTATCTATAGCCCACTATGAGAACCCCAGCAGTGAAGGACAATCTCAAAAGAGAGATTGAACAATCAACAATAAAGAAAAAAATCTAAGATAACACCTTCTCAAGAGAGGATCTCGACACTGCTAGCTAACGGTATCAAGTTAGCACTCAAAGAGCAACAGAGTACACGTGATTCAATTGTGGCTTCGACTGTAAGAGAAGTAATAGACTCTGTACTGTCCCCAGCACTCCATGATCCACATCTGAATATACAAATGACAGCACTCAATCTCCAGCCCTTCCTCACCTATCCGGCAGTAATTAAACTACAGCACAAAGGTGAGCGGATGATGTTTGAGTCTCCTCAAAAGGCAGAGGATTTTGTTACTTCACTGTCACTGAAGACATATGCTGTAGCCCTACAAAGCAGCGGGAAGGTAAGTTACACTAGTTAATTTACTTTTGAAATATTGCCCCATCCTGTGCGCTCGTCCACTGACTTGTAAATAATAATGTCTTATTTATTTATTTATTTATTTATTTTTTATTAATATTTATTAGACTAGTGGAGAATAGGTTTTGGATCAGTGGGACTTCTAGGGGACATGTCTTGGGTTTCGAGCACACAATAGAGGTTCTGAATATTTTATCATTGAATGTGAATGGCCTTAATTATCCTATTAAGTGTACCTGTATATTAGAATATTTGCACATTAAATATATTTCCTGTGCTCTGATACAAGAGTCCCATTTAAACAATGTGATGAGGCACATTTTCAAAACGAGTATTACAAACTGCCAGCCTTTTCTTGTGCTCATAATAAAATGAAAGGGGTGCTTATCTTAGTTGCAGTGGTGGACAGTAACGGAGTAGCTTTACTTCGTTACTGTACTTAAGTACATTTTTCAAGTATCTGTACTTTACTGGAGTTGTTTTATTTTGAGTAACTTTTACTTTTACTTCACTACATTTCAAAGCATAATTTCGTACTTTTAACTTCACTACATTTCATAAAACATATCGTTACTCCCTATAATATATCACGTGCTCCGACACGCAGAAGCGGTGTCTGATTCATCATGAACGAACTGAGTCTTTTCAAAATAAACTTTAATCGGATCGCGAATCGCACCAAACGATTCGTTTACGAATTAGAATGATCCGATTGCAGCTGTTCTGGAGTCGACCACTCACTGATTCAAATGAACCGTTAAGTGCGAGTCTACAGAACTAAGAACCGGGAGATCTGTGAGCGCGCGTGCGTCTGATGTTGCTAAGTTATTAATGTCGAAATTTAGGATTAATTATTGTAACTGAAAATCATATTTAGGTCAAAATTGTCAGTTGTTTGGGAACTAAATCCGCTGTAAAGAGTGATCTGTTTAAGCCCACTGAAATGCTGACATGCAGACACATCAATCAGCGTCTCTGTGTTTTAGGTTAAAAAATAAAATAAAATAACCTTAAACTAACACAGATTAAATAAAATAACTCATGCATGTCCAAATTCCCCGCTACCGTAATATTAACAGTTTTATTAAAATGCTACCATGACATCTGTTTTTATATTGTGTATTAACAGAAACGTTATACATATGTACATTGTTTGGATTAACTAGACAACGTTAGACAGACATGTTTATTCATAACAGTACTGAAAATAAGTAAATATTGTAGCTGATGCTAAATGTCTAGCTAACAAGCTTGCTGGTGTTAACTTGAGGTAATTTTTATAAATAATGTCCAAATATTTTGTATAATTAGCAAAGATGATTAATTTAGCGCTGTAAACGCGCGTGTGAGGGGCGGAGACGCGCCGCGGAGCGTCAGACGCGCGTGAGGACCAAACACAGCAGAACGGTAGTCACTCCTCTTATTACTTCTCTTTTACTATAGTGATTTATTTTTAGACACGTGATCTGAGTCTTTCATAGATTTGTAGAGTTATTAGAGAAATTGAGTTATTTTATTTTTTTTACATTCTTTGGTCGAAGTTTTCAGCTCGGCACTTCGGAGCCTGTTCGCGACTCGGTTGATTCAGATCGGGACTTCGGAGCCTGTTCGCGACTCGGTTGATTCAGATCGGGACTTCGGAGCCTGTTCGCGACTCGGTTGATTCAGAACGGCACTTCGGAGACTGTTCGCGACTCGGTTGATTCAGATCGGCACTTCGGAGCCTGTTCGCGACTCGGTTGATTCAGATCGGCACTTCGGAGCCTGTTCGCGACTCGGTTGATTCAGATCGGGACTTCGGAGCCTGTTCGCGACTCTGTTGATTCAGATCGGCTCTTCGGAGCCTGTTCGCGACTCGGTTGATTCAGATCGGGACTTCGGAGCATGTTCGCGACTCGGTTGATTCAGATCGGCACTTCGGAGCCTGTTCGCGACTCGGTTGATTCAGATCGGCACTTCGGAGCCTGTTCGCGACTCGGTTGATTCAGAGCGCCACTTCGGAGAATGGTCGCGACTCGGTTGATTCAGATCGGGACATCGGAGCATGTTTGAGATTTTTTTAAATTCAGACATCGAAGCAGGAAGTGTTTGTCAAACAGTTACTTGGTGATAAATGAATATTTGGACTTGAGGCTTTTTTTTACTTGTGGATTCAGCATGTACATGGACCCACACACAAAGGTGGACACACTCTAGACTTAATCATCATTAGAGCTCTAAAATTTTCATCCATTGTTATTAAGGACGTTAATAAAGGACGTTATTCAACCACCTATATATATATATATATATATATATATATATATATATATATATATATATATATATATATATATATATATATATATATATATATAACATCTGGGGAGAAAAGAAAGGATGTGATGTTCAGAACATGGTAACTAGTAATTATCAAAGAGGGGAAGAGATGCACCCCGTTTGGCCAGGGGTGTTTTTACACCACAGACAAGGTTTGAGAAGGAAAAAATCATTATGAAAATATAATTATATTTTCCTTAAAATCTTCAGGCCTTATTATCATGTCATATATAACTGTGATGTTCTGTAAAACAACAAACTTTAAAATACTTTGTTCTTACTGGTGAAGATCAGATGGTCATCTCTGTTTTCTCTCAGGTAAATCACAGTGTAAGCTTCACAGTTAACATTACTCTCATCAGCGTAGTCCACATCAACAACAAAAATATATCTTGACTCCATATAGTGGTTATTTTGGAAAAAATCCCAGGTATTTTGAGCAGTAGGATTATAAAAAAAATAAAACAAATGTGCGAATATAAAATTAAATTAGCCTATATAAAATTGCAAACATCTATCTTTCAGTACTTTTTTACTTAAGTACATAAAAAATTTAGTACTTTTGTACTTTCACTTGAGTAAAATTGAAAAAGGAGTACTTTTACTTTTACTGGAGTAATATTTTATTATACGTATCTGTACTTTTACTCAAGTACTTGATTTGTGTACTTCGTCCACCACTGCTTAGTTGATAGGAGGATACATTTAACTATTTAACATATTGGGAATGATGATGAAGGTAGAATTGTTTTTATGCGCTGTAAAATACATAATGACAGGTTAGCGCTGGTTAGCACATAATGACATTGCATTTTTCACAAATATTTCCAACATATTATTTGAGCAGATTGATTGTCCTTTAGTGATGGGTGGTGATTTTAATGCTGTCTTAAATCCTGCACTGGATAATTCTCACTGTGATACTACAGCTAATCCATCCTCTAAGTGACTGAATAAATTTATCACTGAACTTAATGTTTGTTCATCAGGTTTGGCCTTACTATTCATAAAGAAATGTATACTGGACATATTCAAAACTACAAAAATGCCTAAATGTCTAAAGCTAAATTGTATTAGAATTCCAACTTAATTGGAGTTATGTTAGAATAATTGGAGCAATGGGAACTCCAGGTTCCTTTCCTCAGTGGTAAACAATATTCTGTGACCTCCTGATTCTTTGCCATCTGATATGTATTCCACTGACTTATGTGATCGTTTTATGACTTTTTTTGAGGTTAAAAAAGTACATCAGCAATTACTTATAGTACTTTCCACCATTACTCCTGTCAATCTTTCTCTTGCGCACCTCCTAACTCTGTTTTCTCTACCTCTACTGACTACTTCAGAGATAAATAAATCCAAATCTTCGACTTGTCTGTTAGACCCTCTACCAACTCCTTTAGTAAAAGCCTGTTAGCCTGCACCCGACGCCCGCATCCTTAACACCACTCAACTCGCACGTGTCAGTGTTTACCAATAGATTAAATGAAACAGGACAAATTTAATTTTGACATTATTATTATGTCAAAATATATTAATATACATATATAAAAATATACATATATTATTATCATTATAAAGATCTAAGCCTCAAGCACCAACGACAGATCCCTGATTTTCAATGGAAAGCTTATAAAGAATGTATTTGCCAGATTTGTGTACACATAAGCAGTACACATAAAAAAATGAGGTCACAAGGGTCCACTGAATGACATCTCATGGAGCACGTTTAGCCCAACGAAGCAATAACATTGTAATATGGATCATAATTCCTTTGTTAACGTTTCAGTTCTTCAGTGACAAAACTGTTTGTGTCCGTTATGGAATAACTCATGCTAAGAAACTGCATCTTGGTAGTAAAAGAAACGACATGGTTTTGCAGAGTACAGTGTCACAAACAGAATGAGATGATCCACCAAAAAAAAAGTGAATGAAAGATAGGGGAAAAATAGTATATTTTAATTTCTGCCGCTCTCTCGTGACTGCTGGTGACGTGCTCTGACGCACATGTCAGCTGATGGAGGTGGTACTTATAGCGATCGCCTTTTTATTGTTTAATTTTCAACAGTTTTTATATATGTGTGAGTCAAGTCAAGTCACCTTTATTTATATAGCTGTAATGATGTACAAACTTAATAATCTTCGGGAAGAAGGAGACGGGAACCTGCAGACAATCAATTCAAACTTTATTAATCAAAATAAACACAAAACAGCGCAGCAGCCCCTCACGGCTGACTGCCGTGCACAAACAAAATCAAAACACAAACTAAAATCCAGGCCGCTCCTGTTTTATATCCTTCATCTCCTCCTTGGGACTCGAGACCGGTGGGTCGAGCAGGTGTCGCTCATTTCTCAATCACTCCACATCAGTGCAAACATCCTGTCACTAGATGTTGGAGCAGAAGAGACAGCCTCTTGAGGTGATTTGGACTTGGGAACACTGGCGGGGGATTCTCCTCTCCCTCCTCTTCTGTAGACTCAGCAGTGTCCCATGCCACTTCCGACTCAGTGATAGCTTTGATCTGGGACCGATGCCCCGCCCTAGGCATCCTGCCTCTCTGCACCGTTTTGAGAGTAGCCATCCCACATCTGATACCAAATGTGATACAAGGGGTTGATACAACGTCAGGTGAAACCGGGTATGCCCCAAAAAATAAATAAATAAATAAATAAAAAACACAGGCAAAAATATTATATATATATATCTCCTCATCATTATTGTCTCTCAATAAACATTCTTACTTGCATTTGCCTCCTGTCCTCCATTGTAACCGTAACAGGTTGATGACGTCATCAGGGCGCGCACTCACGACATGGGGCTATAAATAGATATGCCACAGGTGCATCCCCAGGTCTTTTGTCTTCAGATCATTCTGTGCATGTGTGCGTCAGTAAGATTCTTTTCGTCAGCTACAGATCTTTGTTGTAGTAGTGTTCCTAAATACTCTTGACTTATGTATAAGCTGGATGTACATGATTACTGTTTTGTTTGTTTGAGGGAAGAGCACGCTGTTCTGGCTTTAGAGACGGGCGAGTGCGAGCATTGTGAACTGCTCTCAGAGAAGATGCTTTGTGTCCGTCTGAGTTATTTTCAGACCGCACCCACCGTTTCATCGAAGGGCTCTTGTGCGGATCTGCGTGACAAGCGAGTGACGGGGTCGTCCCTTTCACTTGCAGTATCACCAGATCAACGTATCCTCTCTCATGATCTTGAAGCGTGTTCTGGTGTTTCTTCGGTTCACAAGGAGGATTATATATCTCTTGGGTTTTCGGGCCATGAGCAGTCCGCCTTTGAGCGTTCCTCTCGCGAGAGGTTACTTGCGTGGTGGACAGGTTGCAGCTTGATTGGCCACGAGAACAAGAGACCCCCACACGTAGTAAGCTGGAGGATAGGTTTCTGATCTCCATGATGTGCTGTCGAAGTCATGGAGCAAACCATATACTTCCCGCATCTTTGGGCCCTCGACGTTGACTTTTTCAACTATCGTGGATGCAAAATCACAGGGGTATTTGGAGATGCCTCGGGTTGAAGAGACGCTTGCGAGCTATCTCTCACCCGAATCTGCATCCTCGGTTAAGAAACCTACTCTCCCCACGAATTCCAAGCTCTAGAGCGGCTATTACGGTCTGCTTCAGGGCACCAAACTAGTGGCTCTAGGCACACTGAGCTTCGTCGAGCCACAGATTTGTCACCCTGTGCGACTAGCAAACGCAGTTACTGCCTGGAAACTAGTGGTGCTGAGAGGCTCGCTACCTCTACGGAGGTCTCTAGAGCAGCTAGTACAGTCATCCCCTGCCGGTCCTCTGCTTCAGTGCACTGAGCTAGTGGATCTGGGCACACGAGAAGCGGTCTCTACCTCTACGGAGGTCTCTAAAGCAGCTAATACGGTCGTCCCCTGCCGGTCCGCTTCAGGGCATCGAACTAGTGGCTCTAGGCGCACTATGCTTCGTCGAGCCACATATTTGTCTCCCTGTGCGACTAAGCAAACGGCTTGTGCCTTCGGCCATTCTATGTAACAGCTTTAGTCATTCAGGGTGCAGCAATCTCCGGCGAGCGATTCTCTCAGTTACCGCCTGGAAACTAGCTGTGCTGAGAGGCTCGCTACCTCTACGGAGGTCTCTAGAGCAGCTAGTACAGTCGTCCCCTGCCGGTCCGCCACTTCAGGGCACTGAGCTAGTGGATCTGGGCACACGAAGAAGCGGTCTCTACCTCTACGGAGGTCTCTAAAGCAGCTAATACGGTCGTCCCCTGCCGGTCCACTTCAGGGCACCGAACTAGTGGCTCTAGGCGCACTATGCTTCGTCGAGCCACATATTTGTCTCCCTGTGCAACTAAGCAAACGGCTCGTGCCTTCGGCCGTTCTATGTAACAGCTTTAGTCATTCAGGGTGCAGCAATCTCTGGCAAGCAATTCTCTCAGTTACCGCCTGGAAACTAGCTGTGCTGAGAGGCTCGCTACCTCTACGGAGGTCTCTAGAGCAGCTAGTACAGTCGTCCCCTGCCGGTCCTCCGCTTGTATTAACTTAACTGTAACCTTGTTCCCTGAGAAAGCGGAACGAGATGCTGCACTGCATTGCCATACTGAATATGTCCCATGACTGCTCTTCAGAAAAAAATGTCCTGTGGATGCACCTGTGGCGTATCTGTTTATAGCCCTGTGTGGCGGACGCGCGCCCCGATGACGTCATCAACCGAGGCTATATTACCACCGGGTCAATGCTATTGACATGTTACACACTTTTTTACACATTTTTTTAATGCATTAAGAATATTTTTCCCATCAACTGGTTACAATCAAGCAGTAACCTTTCAGTCTTTCTCTTGAAACCATCATGGAAGTGACTAAAACTGCAAGTCATCGACTGGCCTTTAGAAGCTGGCTCCAAAAGGGAGTCAGTCCCATAGACTCACCATGTTAAAATGCCCAACTTTACAGTTGAAAAAAATATGTTTACAGCCTGGAACAAAAAGTGGTTTTGGCCTGTATTGCTAATTTTGCCCTTCATGACAATTGTGAGGGAGTTTAATGTTTTTTATAACTCATCCATTTAAATTGTTTTAAGCCTTGAAATTTCTTCATAATTAAGGGCGTGGCCACTTGAGCGACAGGTGGATTACTGCTGCTGTCACCACCATCGAATTATGTAGGTATGGTTTAATTAACCAGTTTCATGTACTCATTTTTGATTATATGGGAGTGACACGTGGTGGCGCTGCCAATATGGCAAAGGCCCGCTCAGCCCACTTTGAGCTTCAGAAACGCTCTTCAGAAACCTACAGGTATTTTTGTTATAAGAAAAAAATTGTTTTTTCTGTTATACTGTATGACAACGCTTTTTTGCAACTAAATTTCATTATCGTGATAATACCATATACCGTGATTAAATCATTGGCAATGAATTGCAACATGAAAATTTTATACAGACATTTCCTTACTTTGGTTTTGTTTGCATACTTTAACTCTACTTGTAACATCCTGATTAATGATTTTTTTTAATGAACCCCAGATGATGCTAACCTTGAATCAACAAACAGAACTAACAATTATTGCTAAATGTGTGACTGCATCATATAATAACTATTAATTACTAATATTGATAGTTCATCGTCTAGCTGACTACGTCTTGTATTATTATTATTATTATTGTTTTTTTTTTTTTTTTCTAAAATCCTGTCAAACGTGCACAAACTACTAGCTACTACTAAATATTGTAGAAACATAATTTTCTGTAAAGTTGCTTTGTAACGATTTGTATTGTAAAAAGCGCTATACAAATAAAATTGAATTGAATTGAATTGAAAATGATTTTTTCTAACCTTGTTTTCAGAATGCTTTATATCCACTTATGTCTGTTGTGTCAAGGTTACCATTTTGAAACTGTATTCTTTTAACTTATGAGCTTCTCTGCATTTAATGTAAGGAGCGACATTTAAATATTTAGTAATCTGAGAAGATGGGCTGGGACATTAAACATACTGGACAAAAATCCATGTTCAAAGACATTTTCAGAAAAATTGCAAATCTTGTAATCTTGTAATCTTGTACTTTGTTCAGAAAAAATATATTCATCTATAATAATCTATGTAGCCTGCATTTTTTTTAATTAGAATTTTAAATACAGCTTTTTTAATCACAGCATACTGGGTTTACATTAAATAGTTTTCATTTAGGAAAACATTCACTTTTTGGATGGTTAAATTATCCAATTAGAATATAGGTGATTAAGCACTAAATTGTCAACAGATAAAACTCGAGTCATGCATTTTTCTTTACTTTGTTAGCGGAATTATTGAAGGCACATTGTAAGGAAACTGTTTTTACCACTCCCATTGTAAATCTAATGCTCACTGAAGTTAGTTTTTTTAAACACTAATAACTTAATGCTGTAAATATAGTTTTCAAAAGTATGAATTGAGTCTTTTTTATTTTATTTTTTATTTTAATCTACCTAGTTCATGTTCTTTTTGTAATCATTGGTTAAATTGACAGGTGTAGGAGGAGTTTTTTTTTATATGAAGGTATATATGGAAATAACCAAGCTACACTGAGTTAATTTATGTTGTTAAAATGGATGGGCATGCTTTCTCTCTCTCTCTTTTTCTTTGGATATTAGTCTTTACTAAACTGTTCATAAAATGATTATGTTTATACTTATGATTATATTTGTCAGCCTTTCTATGATTTCAAAGAAAATTATCTCAGCATCAGCAGCAGACGTTATGACTTCAAATGATACTCAAACTGAGAACGTCCTTCTCTGCTATCCACTCCAGTCTGACTCCTGTCCAAAACTGCATCGTCTTACTGTTGTTAAAGTGGCAATGTATGCATTCTTTGTGCTGATGATCCTCACAACAGTTTTTGGGAACCTGCTGATCATCATCTCCATCTCTCACTTCAAAAAGCTTCAGTCTCCAACTCATCTGATCGTTCGCTCTCTGGCTGCCAGTGACTGTCTGCTGGGCTCTTTGGTCATGCCGTACAGCATGGTGCGATCTGTTGAAGGCTGCTGGTATCTGGGAGATTTCTTGTGTAAAGTTCATTCTAGTTTGGACATGACCTTTTGTATCTCCTCTTTACTGCATCTCTGTTTAATATCTGTTGACAGGTACTGGGCCATTTGTGACCCTTTGAGGTACAAAATGAGGGTCACAAACAACACTGTGATTGTTTTTATCACCTTCATATGGCTGCTTTCATTTCTCTACAGTTTTTCTGTTGTGTTCTCAGGGATAAGTGCAGTTGGATTGGAGATACTTATACTGCAGACTTACTGTGTGGGAAATTGTGTTGTGTTTTCTAACAAGCAGTGGGGTCTTATATGTCCAATTCTCACCTTTATCCTTCCTGGGACGATCATGAGTTCTCTGTATATGAAAATCTTCTATGTTTCACGAAAACATGCAAAGGTTATGTCAGAAAGAGTGACTGGAGGGATGAAGAGCCAAAGCTCTGCTCACAGAGAGAGAAAAGCAGCTAAAACTCTGGCCATTGTCATGGGTGTTTATTTGTTCTGCTGGTTGCCGTATTTTACTGTTGCTGCTCTTGACCCTTTTTTTAATTTTTGGACCCCAGTTGTTGTTTATGATGTTTTGTTTTGGTTTGCATATTTAAACTCGACTTGTAACCCCTTAATTTATGGATTTTTCTACCCTTGTTTTCAGAAGGCCTTTAAGATTCTCATATCCACTTATTTCTGTGGCATCAAGCATTCTAACACATTGATATTTGAAAGAATACCGCTCTCACACTTATTTAAGGCATCACAACAAATATTTATTTTCATGTAATTCTTTTTATTTTATACATGTTGGAATAGTTTTAAAAATGTGTTTTACTGGAAGCAATGATCTTAATATATTTAATAATCTGGTGTAAAACCATGCATGCACAAAATCTATTCTATTTATTATGAAACAACCGAAATAGCACACCTTTTTGTGTGAAATGAACATTATTAATTGCTTTTAATACATTCAACACTTCAGATCATATTGCAGTGTGTTTACATTAAAACCATCTGCCTTTCAAAAATCAGTCATGGTTGGCAGAAAACCAGTTATAATTTGAGAGTAAAGTTGTATGGACATTTTATTAACCCCTTACCAGTCACCCATTTTTTGGCATGGAGACAGAAATGACATAAATAAAATAAAAATGTTTCTGCTCATGATTCTTTCTGACTAGATACACAGTCAACATTTGTTCACATAGCTGACACTTCAAAGTTTACTGGTCAGGAATCAGAATCATTCAGACTTTTATGATAACAGAGATATATAAGCTCAAACATAAAAACTAAAATAAAAATATTAAAAACATATTTTTTAGATGTATAAAAAATGTTTAAGATTTATTTCATAAAGGAAAGAGACACAGGCTCAAACTGGTCAAAAATAGCAGAGCACATAATAGCGATAGATGAATCAACAGAAGGAAGGGGAATGTGTGCTCTAACAGCAATCTTATCAACAAAGGTTTTTTTGTTTTCACACATCTCAAGAGAGACCTCCAAACAAGTTAACTTAGGAGTATTCAAAGAAGATGTCAGAGAAGTAATACGATTTCTCAGTTTTAACAGTCTTTTGATATTTGTGCAAACCTTTAAAATATTGGAAGACATCTTTTTTCCAACTGTGTTCAGCTCTCCAACACTCTTGTCTTACAGCACGATTGGTGTCATTCAGCCAAGAGTCAACTACTGGGTGAAAACAGTAGTTGCTCCCTAAATGGAGCAACTATATCTAAAATGCTATGGCATGTAGAATCAAATAGTAGAGTTCATTCCTCAGTATTGAATACAAGATACAGGAAAAGGATACTGAATACTCTTCATCATTACTTTTAAAAGCATCAGAGAACAATTCAACAGTTGAAGGACTAAACGGACGACAACGACAAGCTGGGACATTTGGTTTAGGATTACAAGAGAAATACTTTATGAATTACATTACTTCGATAGTATTAGAGATACAATTTTAACCATGCAGCCATCAGCTACAGTATCGCATCAGACTATAGATCCCCTGAGGAACAGTTCCACTCATTCTCTACTATAGGACAGGAAAAATTTTATAAACTTGTTAAATCATCTAAACCAACAACAGGTATGTTAGACCCTATTCCATCTAAGCTCAAAAAAAAAAAAAAAGCTTCCAGAAGTCATAAATCCTTTTCTGACTATTATTAATTTATCATTGTCATTAGGATATGCCCCCAAAACATGGCTGTTATTAATTAAGCCTCTCAACAACAAAATACATAAATAAAATAAAATGCAATGGGCAGTCAACACAAGGAATTGTGTTTGCACATACTGCCACATCGTTTCCCTCCATTCTCCCTTACCACCACCACGTTGGCCATGTCCATGTGGGGTAGGCTTTACCCTGCCTTCGTCTTCGGCAGAAATATCTGGAATCTACATTTGATTAAAGCTACGAATGGGTCCTATAAATTAATAAATAAATTATGTTCTTTGTATTGGTTTTGTAAATAAACACTATCTCACGTCCTGAGTCTTTCTGGTAGAACTAGTTAATTACAGACCAATCTTGAATCATCATTTTCTGTCCAAGATACTAAGAGGACAAGGGAATATTGTTGCGCTCAGATGAAAGCTAGTTGTAAGTCCAGGTGCGTGAAAACCAGTAAAATATAGAAGAGACTGTAGATGGTTCGCACTCTGAAAAACTAGACAAAGTCTTTAACAAAAAGAATCAATCATTTATTTAGAGCAAGAGCAGACGTTTCAGCCATCCAGCTATTCTCAATGCTCACTGTCCAAGATACTAGAAAAGGTAGAATCTTCAAAATGTATTCCTTCTTAGAGAAAAATGGTATCTGTGAGGATTTCCAGTCAGGATTTATACCGTATCATAGTACTGAGACAGCTCTCATTAGAGTTACAAATGACCTGCTCGTATCATCTGAACGTGGTTGTATCTCTTTAGTAGTGATATTGGATCTTAGTGATGCGTCTGACACTATTGACTACAACATTCTCTTGAATAGACTAAAACACTTTGCTGGCATTAATGGAAGTGCATTAGCATGGTTCAAATCATACTTATCTGACTGCCATCTATTTGTTGTAGTGAATGAAGAGGTATCATATCAATCACAAGTACAGTATGGAGTACCTCAAGGCTCAGTACTAGGGCCATTACTTTTTACTCTTAACATGTTACCCTTGGGAGATATCATCAGGAATCACGGTGTAAGCTTTCACTGTTATACTGATGATACTCAGCTCTATATTTCTTCTCAGCCTGGAGAAACATACACTCTAAAAAATGCTGGGTTGAGACCGCTGGGTAGGACTTGGAGTGTTTTAACCCAAGTTTGGTTAACTGACCCCGCTATTGTTGGGTTAATAACTTAGTACTCAGAAGCTAGATTGTTGAACTAGGGCTGAGAGATATGGACAAAAAAAACCTATCGCGATTTCTTTGATCAATTTTGAGATTGTGACACACACCGATATGCTTTTACAGTCATAAATGCATTCAGGATTAATTTGAAACATATTTTCAAAAGAAAACCAATTAGAGCTTTATCAAAAAGTTTTATCGTCTCTAGTACAGACATAAGTCAAAATTATAACTATAGTAAAGATGTAACAAAATTTTATAGACTTATGGCAAAAAACAAAAAACAAAAAAGAAAACAATCCTGTGTCCAGGGACTTTTTTTTTCTTTTTTGTCATGCATTGTTCATAGAGCTCATTAATAGCGGTGCCTCAGGTGTTTGCAGTGTGTATACAGTATGTGTATGCGGTCAGCAGCACATTAAAATAATGCAAGAGTGCGAATCTCTCCACTCACACGCAGATTTCCTTTGCTCTGTCACAAAACCAGACGTGCTTGCTCAGATACACGCTGCTCTGCACGGAGAGAGTGTGCGCTCTTAAAACGTGTCTCCTCTTACTTAAACTGCGTCCTGTGCACTCACAATTCTCTCTATGCTCATTTGTTAGATATTAATTATTTTCACACTTTTTTATTTCTAGCCTTTTACCGCATGCAGTGTGAACGTTCTGATCCGTTAACATGGGCTCAGAGAAAAGACGCATCACAGACAGTGTGTGAACCTGGAGTAGACATATGACTAGTCTGTTCTGTTCTCGCGCTAGGCGCTGCATTCTGATTGGATCAGATAGCATACTGCTGGAGGTCAGAGCTGCGGAAATTCGTGCTATAAAGCGATTTAGAAATCACGCACGCTCAAATCGTGATTTTATGACGATTTCTATTAATCGCGCAGCCCTAGAATGGACTGGAAATGAACAGAAAATAACTTGGGATGGCACCGCTCAGCAAAATGAGAAAACCAGATTCAGGCAGAGCTCAGCAGCGGGTAGATCACTGGAGCAAGCAGTCAGGAGGAAACATAACAGCCATTTATGCATGTTTGAATTTGTTGTTCTGTAGCATATGCAGCAAAAATATCTAAGATAAATTGGTTGTTTATTCTTAAACCAATCAGCGAGCGCTAATAGTGGAAGCATAGTAACAGTTTAATATTTGGTTTTTGTTATTTAATTATATCTATGAAATGATGTTATTATGTTATGACTTAGACATGTTTAGATATGTTAACAATATTATTTCTTTAATTAGTAATTGGCTACTAGGGGGCCACGGACCACAGGTTGAAAACCACTGGCTTAGACTATTGCATGAGCATTAAGTGAAGAGGTATCGCTTTGGGATACCTGGTCGATGCACACATCAGCGTTAACAAGTAGGAATTTCTGGATTTAGTTTTGGGCAATGGCCCAACACAATCAATCAAAATGCGCTCAAATGGTTCACCAATAGCTGGCATCGTCTTCAACAGGGCCAGGGGAATAACTTGATTCGGCTTGCCAGTTAACTGACAGTATTTTGGAACGTACAATTTAATCGAAAGGCCAAAAGAAATGTTTCAACAAACTATTATAAGTTTTTAGAACACCTATGTGACCAGAAAATTCATGGTCATGTGCTACACTCAAAACAAGCTCTCGAAAGGGTTTTGGAATGACAACTTGAAAAACGGTACCCCAATCATTGGTGACATGACGTGGAGATCACTTACGCACAGTGTTGGGTATAGTTACTTTGGAAAGTAGTTAGTTAGGTTACAACGTTACCATCAATTAAAAGTAATCAGTTATGATACAGCGTTACCTATTCATAAAAGTAACGCGTTAGAGTACTCATGCGTTACCAAAAATTAAAAGCAGTTCGCAGCGGCTCACACATGACAGACACAGCCTCCGGCCCCTTTAAATGCACCTATAAGTCGTGACTCCCGACAATGAATAACGTCAGTCATCCGACTAAATTAACACTGCAGGATAACAATAACAGGAAAGACAGTCAGCAATAGGCTATTCCACATGGCGTTTTATTTATTTATTATCACAGAACATATTATTAATCAAAATTCGCACCTACCCAGCCCGGGTAGCCTAGGCTACTGTATATTATGAGCACCACAAGATAACTCCTGATTTTTCTTTAACTTTAAATAATGCAGTTATCAAAGTACAAGTATGCTTACTTGTAAACACAACCTTAAACAGGCTTGCAGATTTAAATCCATTTAGAAATGATGAACAACCAGCCAGCCAACGATCTAACAGAAATTAACAGCTGCTTGTCAAACAAAAATGATAACAAATCGACCGAATTAAATCCTTCACTGCCACACAGGCAAATGACAAATAGCCGAACTAATTATTATTAAAGTGTCACTCACAGAGTGTGCATTTTACCGTTATGTTCTTTTCTTTTTCGTTGACAAATTGAAAATAATGTGCGTACTTCCATAAACCAAACGCTGTCCTCTCTGCCATCTAGACGGGAGTTCGAAAAAAAAAAAAAACACACACACACACACAGGGTCAGGCGCAGGGCACAGACGTATCACAGCCATTGACTTCACGATCACAGAGCTTCGGCTCCGCTGATACATCCGCAGGTGGCACAGTAGACCTAGGACTACTGTCTGACAAAAAAGCAGGCTGCAGTCGGGATTTTCCTTTCCTTAAAATAACGGATTACTTTTTTTAAAAAATAACGAAGTTACTGATTACTTCCGCACGAAACTAACGCGTTAAGTTACACATTTCCGGAAAAAAGTAATTAGAGTACTCTAACGCGTTACTTTGTAACGCGTTACCCACAACACTGCTTACGCATAAGGACGCCACCGCCAAAGAAGTAGGCAACTGGACTCTCTGGCAAAACATTCACAGGGACACAGAGTTTGATCGGCACGTTGTGCCTCAATTAACATGGTTTATCCAAATGGCAAATCAACATTAGGAAGTGCACAGATTTCTACTTCAACTGAATTGACTTTTTCCTCTGTCTCAGCAGAATTGTCAGCACACAAAAAGGTTTTTTACAGATCTACAGTGTCTTTTAGTTTTTGAGCTTGGGCTCGGGTCACCACACATGTGCTAAACACATCAGGAAACTCTTCCTTGAAAGTATTTTCTTCATGAACATCATGAACATTTATAGCTTCAGGCAAACAAAAAACTTTGTTACCTGCTAGGTCATTTTCTACTATGAGCACTACACCTTTAAAAGGTAACTCAGCCCAAACTGGCAGTTTAACATCACCAGAAATAATTCCAGAACGCAAATAGACATTGTGTAAAGGAACTTTAACTACAGAGACGTCAATGCCTTGCACTAGTACACTGGAACCACAGCTTAACTGTTCCGAAAATGGCAGCACACTCTCTAAGATTATGGACTGAGAGGCACCAGTATCACGAAGGACGCAAAAACTTTTTGTTTCAGAGTCTGCTTCACTAAATGACACTTCCCCATCATAAATAAATGGCTTAAATGCAGATTCAGAACTAATCTCCGGCTCAGGAGAGAAAATGGGTCGCTCAACTAAAGTGAAGTGAAGTGAAGTGACATTCAGAGCCAAGTATGGTGACCCATACACAGAATTTGTGCTCTGCATTTAACCCATCCGAAATGCACACACACAGAGCAGTGAACACACACACACAGTGAGCACACACCCGGAGCAGTGGGCAGCCATTTATGCTGCAGCGCCCGGGGAGCAGTTGGGGGTTCGATGCCTTGCTCAAGGGCACCTAAGTCGTGGTATTGAAGGTGGAGAGAGCAGTTCATGCACTACCCCCACCCACAATTCCATCCGGCCCGAGACTAGAACTCACAACCATTCGATTGGGAGTCCAACCTTTTAACCATTAGGCCACGACTTCCCACAATTATTTTTTCACCCATCCACTCACTCATTCATACACCAACGGCGGTGTCTGCCATTCAAGGCGCCATCGAGCTCGTCAGGAGCAGCTAGGGTTAGGTGTCTTGCTCAAGGACACCTCGACACTTGGTCAGGTGGAGCCGGGGATTGAACCACCAACCTTCCGGTTTATAGACAACCTACATGAACCACTGAACCACTGCAAAGTAACGCTTTTATAAGTGTTTTTCTTGCTAGCTTTGCGTTTCAGACTGGGACAAGTAGCGAAGAGTGGTCCCACCTCATGACAGTACAAACATTCACAATTCTCCATATTTAAAGCACTTGAAGCATTCTTTGGTACTGTCAGGGAAGTGCACCACTTCTCAAACAAATTGACTTTGTCTCTTGCTAATTCAATGAATGTTTGACTAGGGGTCTTCACATGATTTCAAAAATTCTGTCGGTATGCCTCAGGAACCCGTTCATAAGCCCACAACACAGTGAGTTTACATTGTAACAGGAGCAGCCAAATACTTTGTGGCCATTTCAATGTGGCCGCAATGCCTTCAAATAAAGTAAAATACGTATCGACTTCACTCTCCCGAAAAACTAATGCAATTTGTCCACTAACATAAAATTCAGGTTCATTTACTTGTAAAGCTCGTCACAGTGCAGTAATAGGGCTTGGAGTGGAAGCATTTACCGGTGGTGATACAGGCAGACTCACACTGTGCACATCAGCAGCTGAGGGGTGAACAGGTTGTTTAGTTTTTATTTCCAGGTCCAGCTCCTTGAGCCTGATAGCTCACTGGGTTTCAAGATCAACTGTGCGCACATGCAACAGTTGGCTCTGATAATGCTGTTTGCTCAACTCCAACTACAGCTCTTTCAATCTGATCGCCAGCAAAGGATTACTAGGAGAAGGAAGGTTAGCGGGATTTATGCTGGTCAGCTCCAAAGGTTTGGGTTCTGCCCCCTTCCTTACGAAAGCCGACACTGGAGCTGCCTCACTTTCATCAGACAAAATCCCATGTTCAACCAAGTGCTTGTAAATCACTACTTTAATGTCCCGTTTCCTAGCACCATGCATAACCTGTATTTGACATGAATCCGCAACCGCTAACACGTCATCTTTGCGGCAAACATCCTTCAGATGTACTGAAGGATCAATTGCAGACTTATCTAATTCAAGTTTTGAAGCCATCCCTGATTCCCTCCGACTTAGAATGAAAACCAGAGATGTATAGTAAAGAAGTAGAACTACTTCACTACTGTACTTAAGTACTAAAAGGCGGTATCTGTACTTTACTAGAGTATTATTTTTTTCTCCTACTTCCACTTTTACTTCGGTACATATTTTCGCTGAGTTTAATACTTTTACTCCGATATTTTTTTTTATGTGCTGCATCGTTACTCGTTACAATTATAATAATGTTACGAATCATTCCATTACAAACCACTGCCAGAACTGTAGATGGCAGGTTTGATGAAGCTGGCACATCATTGAGCGAATCAAGCGAGACTGCGCGTGCTGACTGAACTGCTGTGAAGAGAGAGATGAACACCGAGCCGAGCCAGATAATGACTCGTTCACGAGTCAAGAACCGGTTGCATCGGTTCTCGGATGACCAGTAACGTTAGTTCCTCTTCAGGAACTCGAGCTGCGTCGAGAACGATTGGGGAACGCGTCCAGCGTGACGTCTCTGAATAATATGTATAATCAGTCCAAAGGAAGGGCGAGACGTCATAGGCGGGTGACGTCAGAGACCAGGAAGCATAAAAGCAGGAGAGGCACAGCCGGCCCCAGCCTTGTGTCTTCAGCAAGCGCTCTGTGTGTGTGTCAGCCGCTATTTGTTTGTGAGTCTTATTTAGTGTCGTTTGTCCACTGATAAACTCCATTGTCAAAGCTTCAATCAAGAGAAGTTTTGGGCGAGAGCAGGCAGCGCTCAGGCTGTGTGTTTTTCCCTGCCAAAAAAAAAAAAAAAAAAAAAAAGGGTAGGGACACACGCAGCTCGTGTGTTGTCTGCTTGAGAGTGAAGCGCGCAGTGTCAGCTCTCGAGGGAGTTGACGGCTGCGATGCGAGCCTTTGCTTCACTCTCAGAAGGCTCTCTTTGAGGAGAGAGCTTTCGCTGGCGTTTCTCGCGGTGCCAGTCCCGTTTTCGCCGAGGCAAAACGGTGGTTGTGCTCGCGGGACTCGCTTTCGGATCTGCTTGAAGGAATGTAAGACGGCCAAGCCCCTATCTTCTTTCTTAGCCACCAGATCCGGCGCCCGCTCTCGGTGGTCGGAAGCCCGCGTTTGCGGTACTTTCTCCCCGATGAGAGGGCGCGACGGCGCTGCCTGTCTTTCTCTGAGGAGATTGATGTGGATAGGCGTCGACGAGCTCGCCAGTCACACAAGCACCAGTTACACAAGCATGTTATGCCTTATATTAACATAAGCAGCATTAATGAAGAGTGGAGCTCGCGCAGTCAGCTCTCGGGGGGCTGACTGTGCTTTTTCTCACTGTTAAGCGCTCCGCTCTCGCCGGGCACGCTCTGAGGAGTGTGTCCGTGCATGCGATCTTGCGGTCGCAGTCTCGCTGTTGCTGAGGCACGGCGGCGACCGCGATAGCAGGAATCGCACATGATCTGGCGAACGGGTTGGAGACGGTTCGTCCTATCTCCGCCCGTGTTCACTAGATCTAGAGCTCGTGCTCGAGGCCTGGAAACCAGCGCTGCGGTTCTTTCGCCCTCTGAGACAGCTCGCTGCTGCTGCTGCATGCTCTCTCGCCGGGCACGCTCTGAGGAGTGTGTCCGTGCATGCGATCTTGCGGTCGCAGTCTCGCTGTTGCTGAGGCACGGCGGCGACCGCGATAGCAGGAATCGCACATGATCTGGCGAACGGGTTGGAGACGGCTCGTCCTATCTCCACCTGTGTTCACTAGATCTAGAGCTCGTGCTCGAGGCCTGGAAACCAGCGCTGCGGTTCTTTCGCCCTCTGAGACAGCTCGCTGCAGCATCCATATTTCTCTGAGGAGATTTATGTTATTTGTGTGACTGAGTAGCATAAAATAATATATATATATATATATATATATATATATATATATATATATATATATATATATATATATATATATATAAAAAGACATGAGCGCTGCCGAGGCAACGCGTGTATTACATGGTTTCATTTTTATGTGATTTTTTCTACACCAGATCGCGTTGACTAGTCTGGTTGCTGACTACATTTAATTCTAAGGAATAAAATGTCATATTTATCTGACTATGTGAAGTTAGATGTACAGGGGCTCTAGGGATGTGATTTCTTTTGTGAGAACACGTGTGTACCGCTCTTCCTCTGAGGAGGTTGAGGCGGTCCGGGGCTGCTGCCTCAGGAGATCGATCTGCCAACCCTGCCGGTGTTCCAGGGCGCAGCGGTCTCCAGCGAGCGCTTCTCTCAGTTACCGCCCGGAAACGTAGCGGTGCTAAGAGGCTCGCGACCTCCTGGGAGGTTTCCAGAGCAGCTAGTTCGGCCGTCTCCTGCCGGTGCGCCGCTTCAGGGCACCGAGCTAATTGCTCTGATGCAACCAGAGATCAGTCTTGAGAGGCTGATTCCCTTAGTAGACTATATTGCAGTGTGAAAACTACTGCCAAATGTGTCTCAGTGGGTCCTGCACACTGTAGTGAGAGGCCACAGAATCCAGTTCTGGTGGGCCCCAAGCAGGCTCTGGTAATGGAACAGAAGTAGACTCTCTCTGAGGATGGAGACCATCAAGGTGGTCCCTCCTTGGGTTGCAGAGTCCGGATCCTACAGCCGGTACTTCACTGTTCCGAGGAAGGATGAGGTGTTGTGTCCTTTTCTAGATCTGTGCTTTGAACCTCTCAGTCAGGGGACTGAAGTTTAGCACGCCTGCACAGGCCTAGTCCGAGGACTTGTGTGTCACGATCTATCAAAAGATGCACTTATCTCCATCCTTCTTCATCGGAAGTTCCTGAGGTTTGCTTTTGGGGGCAAAAGCCTACCAATAAGGATCTTCCACTGGCCTTGCACTCTCACCCCACACTTTCACGACTCAACCACATTGACGTTTGGTTGATATCAGCTCAATTTGAGCAGATGACGGTTCGGCACCGAGGTGTCGTTCTCGCTCACATGAAAGAGCTGGGGTTAAGACTTAACGCCAAGGAAAGTGTGCTTTCTCCAGTTCAGAGAACCACTTATCTTGGCATGGTGTGGGATTTGACCACGATGCAGGCACGTATGTCACCTGCTCGGATCGAGTCGATCCTCACTGCAGTCGCGAGAGTGTGAGAAGGCCGGTCACTCACTGTCAAGCAGTCACAGAGATTGCTGGGTCTGATGGCAGCTGTGTCCAACGTGAATACTATTGGCCTGCTGTACATGAGACACTTACAGTGATGGCTCAAGACCAAGGGGTTCTCCCTGAGGGGAAACCAACTTTGCATGCTAAAGGTCACGCGGCGCTGCCTACGTGCCTTGGAAATGTGGAGGAATCCTTGGTTCTTGTCCCAGGGCCTGGTGCTGGGAGCTCCTTGTCGCCGCGTGATGCTAGCGACGGATGCGTCCCTCACCCGCTGGGGTGTGGTCATGAGTGGCCACCCTGCCCGTGGTCTGTGGAGTGGTCGCCATCTGACATGGCACATCAACTGCCTGGAGATGCTGGCCGTGCTTCGTGCACTTCGTTAAATTCTCCCAGACCTAAGAGATCACCATGTGTTGGTGCGCACCGACCACACAGCGATGGTCTCTTACATTAACCACCAAGGAGGTCTGCACTCACCCCGTTTATACAAATAGCGTACCAGATCCTTGTGTGGGCCCAGGACGAATTCCTCTTGCGCAGAGCAGTTCACATTCCTGGGCATCTTAATATGGGAGCAGACATCCTGTTGAGCAGGGGCCGAGGCCCGGGGAATGGAGGCTTCACACTGAGGTGATGAAGCAGAGTTGGAAATGTTGGCCAGACTCGGGTGGATCTGTTTGCGACTCGAGAGACATCGCACTGTCCCCTCTGGCTTCCTCTGACTCATCCAGCTCCACTGGGGCTGGACGCCATGGTACACGACATGGCCGAGGCTTCATCTGTACATTTTCCCCTGATTGCTCTGCTCTCGGGAGTTCTGGAGAGAGTGTGCCGGGACGGAGTCCGGCTGCTGTTAGTAGCCCTGTTCTGGACGGGCCGGGTATGGTTCCTGGGCCTGATTTCTCTTTTTGATGGCACTCCATGGGAGGTTCCCGTCAGGAGAGATCTCCTCTCGCAGGCGGAGGGTGCGCCCCCGCATGGAGCTTAGAGGCTGTAGGTGTTGTCTCTGAGGAGGCACGACTCTTAGCTTCCGGTCTCGCAACCGAGGTTGTATGACCGTTCTCCAATCCAGAGCTCCCTCAATGAGGAAACTGTATGCCTTGAAGTGGAAGCTTTTCACTTCTTGGTGCGGAGACCGCCAGCTCGACCCAGTTAACTGCCCGGATGGTACAGTGCTGGAGTTCCTGCAGGCTCTCCGCAGGGTTGACCCACTCCACCTTGAAGGTCTACGTGGCGGCCATGGTGGCCTACCACGCCTCTCTCGGTGGCCAATCAGTGACCAGAAACCCTCTGGTTACATGTTTCCTCCATGGTGCGCTGAGGCTGAGGCCTCCGACCAGAAGAAGCTTATGCTAAGCGGTGATCAGGATGCTGTCCTAAGCCTCGAGTCCTCTGATCTCCCTTCTCCTGGGGGTCAAGGCTCACTCCACTAGAAGTGTGGCGGCCTCCAAGGCCTTCCTAGCAGGTGTCTCTATGCGTGACATCTGCGAGGCTTCGGGGTGGTCCACGCCCTTGACCTTCGTAAGATTTTACGGACTAGATTTACGAGCCGCTCCAGGCCCCTCTGTTCTCTCGTCCTAGCTGTGCAGTTTCCCACACTGGCAGAGATTTGTAAGTCTGGCGGCGTGGGCATTCTCATTCCCCAATCGTTCTCGACGCAGCTCGAGTTCCTGAAGAGGAACGTCTAAGGTTACGTATGTAACCCTGGTTCCTCGAAGGAACGAGACGCTGCGTCGCAGTGCCACACTTCCGGCATCTCTGGCTGGCGCTTGCTTCATCCTTTGAGGCTGGGGCCGGCTGTGCCTCTCCTGCTTTTATGCTTCCTGGTCTCTGACGTCACCCGCCTATGACGTCTCGCCCTTCCTTTGGACTGATTATACATATTATTCAGAGACGTCACGCTGGACGCGTTCCCCAATCGTTCTCGACGCAGCGTCTCGTTCCTTCGAGGAACCAGGGTTACATACGTAACCTTAGACGTTCTTTCTGACAGTTCGATTCAATAAACCAGTTGAAGAAAACAGTTCACCGATTCTTTTGCGCTCGACGCAATGGCGTCATTGGCGTTGACTGCACCTGGGCTCATAACATTAACACAGAATCAGTTCAGAATCAATCACCAAAAGAAAACAGTTCGGTTCCAGACGCTCTGTGTGTCGGTTTGCTTCACGCTAAATCACACATGCGCAGTATCATCAGCTCCTCGGTTCACGAATCGGACGCGTCTGACAGAAACGGTTCTTGACCAAGGGGCAAGGAACTCGACCGGAAGTTGAAGTCGGGTGGGGGCTGCCATCTTGTAGCAGAACTTCACTTGCGTTAGCATTCCCATTGACTCCCATTCATTTTGGTGTCACTTTGACAGCGAATAACTTTACATCTGAGGCGTTTAAAGACTCTGTTTGTCCATTATTTATTTCTAAAGATTCACGACAATGTATAAAGGGCTCCATTACCTTCTATGTTACATTATGGCCCCGTATAAACAGTTTTTGTAAAAAATAGGCTAACATTACCGTACAGACAGGAGGAGAAGCTCGCAGGCAATTAACTTAATATGGCTTACTGGCGTTACATTTTAAAGTACTATACAAAATAATTAATCAGAATACTTACTCCTGCTCACTCACAACAAAGAACTCCCCGCTCAAGCTCGCCGTCTCTGCAAGATTAACGATGGCAGTTTGCACGCACAGCTACTAGAAGATTTACATCTGTCAGACAGGTTGCTGACGTCGTCAAGCTTCGTTTGAGTCTGCGCGTCAGAAACGGAAGTGCTAAAAAACGCTAAAAATGGGCTTCACTTGTCTCAATTGAGTTCCAATGGGGTCGCTGTGTCCATTTCTTTTACTGTCTATGTTCTTGACTCGTGAACGAGTCATTATCTGGCTCGGCTCGGTGTTCATCTTCAGTTCTCTCTTCACAGCAGTTCAGTCAGTGTACTGTTTGAGTCAATGAATTACTCCGGGATATTGGTTTGTTTTAACTCCGAGGGAGTGTCAGCCACATTAAACAAGTTAACAGCTTAATTCGTCTGTGGATTAATGCGTATTGGAGACGCGAACTGTTTAAAACGATTCAATTCGATTTGGTGGACTGTTTCAAAAAGATCCGGTTACATCGAATGATTCGTTCGCGAACCAGATATCACAAACTGCTTTGTTTTTAGCTGTCTTACAAAAGACACGGAAGAGAAGACAATGCTGAATAAAGTCGTAGTTTTTGCTATTTTTGGACCAAAATGTATTTTCGATGCTTCAAAAAATTCTAAATGACCCTCTGATGTCTTACGGGTTTGAAACAACATGAGGGTAAGTTATTAATGACATTTTGCAAATTGGGCTAACTAACCCTAGTAACCGTTTTTTGTTTACAAGAAGTTACAGTCGAAGGAATTGTGATTGTCCTTTAGGTTAATCATTTGAAATAGTAAAAAATGTTCAAACTTTTGACTACTTTCTTTAATAGCTACATAACACAATACTTCTACTTTTACTTTCAGTACTTGAGTAGTAAATTTTAAAATAGACTACTTGCAATACTTAAGTACAAAAAATGTTGAATACTTTAGTACTTCTACTTAAGTGTGGTGCTTAAAGAGCACTTCAACTTCTACTCAAGTCACTTTTTTGATAGAGCACTTGTACTTTTACTCAAGTATGGGTCTCCAGTACTTTATACATCTCTGATGAAAACCATTAGGTAAACAAACAAACACAAAGCCAATTTCATGAGTTTCTTAAGGTCTCCTTCACCGATGATACAATTTATTTTTGAGATGAGAGATTTTTATAAAGCATATATCTTTTGATTTGACACTTAAGTCGTTGCAACTTTAGAATAATTATGGAGTCACATGACCTAGACCAGCGATGTGGCTGTAGGTTTTTAGGCTTGTCCTCAAATCCCCCCAAAAGTTAACATATTGAAGAATTCCGTGCTAAGAATCTTACTGATCTAATTAATAATGTTGTCTACCAAATCTGCAACAAAAAGGAAATGTACAAATTCCCTGATTAAGAAAAGACCGACTGGGTCTCTAAAGAAGTTTTTACTAGTGTGGATACCCTCCCTGGCAGGTCGTGAGATTCAAATTGAGAGAGAACATTTCCAAAAGGAGGGAAACTGAAGCATTGCGTTCTCGCACTTTGATTTTCAAACTTTTGTATTATGCTGATTGGCAGGCCATTCCGAAAGGTGCGAGGGAGGCTTACCCTGTGAAACACAAGGAACGAATCCTATCCTTCTATCCCGACTTCAGTAATGAGACGGCTAGAAAGCAGATGGAATTCAACCAAGTTCGAAAGAGGATGATTGCCCTTGGTCTCAGGCCATTCCTCGTATATCCAGCTGAGTTCAAATTGACACATCAGGGCCAACCTCTGGTCTTCAAAGCACCACAAGAAGCAGAGAAATTCTTCGACTCCAAGGAGTTTCTGGGTACTCCATTAAAGAAACCCTCAGCAACAGCTTCGATGATGGGACATCGAAGCAATCTCTTGGAAGACGATGTGCAGGAGATGTCTGCCTAGGCTGGAAGTTAGGGTATGTTCCCCTGAAAGACATTGTGGGTCTGGATGTTACGAGAATTTGGTATAGTTACTTGTGTTTATATAAATGTATTTGTAACGCACAGGACTTCATGTGAATAAATCAGGAAATGAGGAAATTAAGTTGATTGCAACGCAGTCTAAAAAGAGTCACGGCTTCTTTTTTTTTCTTCAAGCCTCAGGGTCGCTATATATGACCTGGTGGCTGGTATACATAGTTCTAACTGTCAGCACAAGTGTTCGTTCACTTAAGATGTTAGATGTCGTAATGTTTGGTCGCATGGAGATACACTTCCGAAATCCCATTCTGTTTAATGTACGTTATTCTCTCGATCTGAATGGCAGGGCTCTATATTATTAGTTGGAATGTGCGCGGGCTGAATTCTCCTATTAAGCACACAAGATGCTTGGAATTTTTACCCCTTAAATCTGTATCCATAGCATTAATTCAAGAGTCGCATTTAAAATCTGTAGATGTTAATCATTTTCAAAACACACAATTTAAGTTGGTAGAGCACTCATGTGCTGACACTAAAACTAAGGGAGTTCTAATTTTAGTACGTAGGAAATTACAGATATCAATAGACTATACAGAGAATCTGATGAATGGAAGATGTGTTTGCGCTCTTATTGAAATTAATAACACTAAAACGCTTTTAGTTTCTGTCTATGCCCCAAACATATTTAATCCATAATTTTTTATGTCACTTGAAAAAAGTTTAAGCAAATTTCCTGATGTACCCTTTATTATCGATGGTGACTTCAATTCTTATCTAGACCCAGTGATGGATCGATCATCTGGAGGAAAATCCTTTAAAACGTTTATATCCAATTTAAACTTAACTGATTTATGGTGCTTTAGAAATACAAATTTGAAAGATTTATGTTTTTATTCTGCTCGCCACCACACATTACAGCAATTTACAGCGATGGAATATTCTCCCAATTTCTTTACAAGGAAGAATTTATATCGTTAAGATGAACCTTTAAAGTTTCTTGAGCAAATCCAATCTTTGATTTCCAAATTTATATGAAATAATAAACAAGCTAAAATTAAGTCTTCTACTTAGCAGCATCCTAAATTGATGGGAGGGCTGTCTCTCCCTAACTTAAAATGTATTTTCATTTAATAATGTAAAGACTTTGTTTGGTATACCTGGTTCCTCTTTTTTTCTTTATTTGAGACTGAGATCAGCCATGAAGGCTTACAGAGTTCTATGGAACACATCAATACCTTCACATTTATTGGCAGGATTGTTTGATCCTTTAAAAGAGTCCAGAGGCCTGGTTTCACAAATTTACAACTCTCTTTTAAAAACAGTGTAACGATTGTCAATTGAGGTAGTGTGGGAAAAGGACTTAGAGCAGGCTGGACTTTGTCCTGATTGGCTCATGGCATGGTCAAATATGAGTGAAACATCTTGAAATTGGAGTCACCAACTTATTCATTTTAAAACTACCCATAGAGCCTATGTGACACCATATAAACGATACAGAATGGGATTAATATCTAATCCTAACTGCACTATATGTCAAAGATTTGTAACGGGTACAATGTATCACATGTTTTGGGAATGTTCAGTAATTAATCATTTTTGGTCTCAAGTTTGTTGGGACTTTGAGTAAGATTACTCCGGATCCTTGCCTGTGCTTGCTGAATTATGTTTCTTCTTTGAACCATGGCACAAAATTATTCTTTTTTTTGAGTTTCACTGCTGCAAAGAAATCAATAATCACACTTTGGTGGGACCCAAATTTTTATTTATTATTGTTATTTTGTGTGTGTGTGTGTGTTTGTGTGTGTGTGTATGTGTGTTCTTTTGAAAATCTAATAAAAAGAAAAAAAAAAGAAAAGAAAAGAATAGAAAAATTATTTATGAACAAATAGCTTGTAACACTCCAAAGAGAAAAGAAAAATGTAAATCGCATCATATGGCCCCTTTCAAATAAATGCAGTTGAAAACATAGTGCCTTTAATATGATAACTGAATGCAACATAATTAAAATATGAATGTGGTGATTGCATTATTCGTGAGAATTAATTTTTAAGTCTGTTAAGTATTCATACATTAATAATTTACATTTTATGTGTTTAATGTTTAGATGCTGTAAATAAAGGGTATTGTACATTTCAGCATCTACAGTATGCAAACATAAGTAAATGTACGTTTTATAGAACCATATTTTGCAAGAAATAGATGATACTCCCATAGTGTATCTAATGCTCACTTATTTTTTCATTTTAATCTCCAAAGCTAATGTTGTTTCTGTAACTATGGGTAACAGTGTCGGGAGTAGGAGGGTTGCTTCAAATATGAGGGTATTTATGGACAAAACTCAGCTGCTCTGAGTACATTTATCACTAAACAAATGTTGATAATTTTCAACCTTTTAATAGTTGTCTCAGCATTAGAAAAGATGATGACTTCAAATAAGACTCAAACTGAGAATATGTTTCTCTGCTATCCACTCCTGCCAAACTCCTGTCCAAAACAGCATCGTCTTACTGTTGTTAAAGTGGCAATGTATGCTTTCTTTGTGCTGATGATCCTCACAACAGTTTTCGGGAACCTGCTGATCATCATCTCAGTCTCTCACTTCAAACAGCTTCAGTCTCCAACTCATCTGATTGTTAGCTCTCTGGCTGCCAGTGACTGTCTGCTGGGCTCTTTGGTCATGCCGTACAGCATGGTGCGATCTATTGAAGGCTGCTGGTATCTGGGAGATTTTGTCTGTAAAGTTCATTCTAGTTTAGACATGACATTCTGTACATCCTCCTTACTGAATCTCAGTTTAATATCTGTTGACAGGTACTGGGCCATTTGTAACCCCCTGAGGTACAAAATGAGGGTCACAAACAACACTGTGACTGTATTTATTACCTTCATATGGTTGTTTTCATTTGTTTACTGTTTCACTGTTTTGTTTTCAGGGATAAATGCAGTTGGAATAGAGATGCTTATATTGCAGATATACTGTGTGGGAAACTGTGTTGTGTTTTTTAACAAGCAATGGGGTATTATATATCCAATTCTCACATTTGTTCTTCCTGGAATGATCATGAGCTCTCTGTATGTGAAAATCTTCCATGTTGCAAGAAAACATGCAAAAGTTATGTCAGAAAGAGTTACTGGAGGGATGAAGAGCCAAAGCTCTGCTCACAGAGAGAGAAAAGCAGCTAAAACTCTGGCCATTGTCATGGGTGTTTATTTGTTCTGCTGGCTGCCTATTTTTACTCTGGCTGTTCTCGACCCTTTTTTCAATTATAGGACCCCAGCTGTTGTTTATGATGCTTTGTTTTGGTTTGCATATTTCAATTCAACTTGTAACCCCTTGATTTATGGATTTTTCTACCCTTGTTTTCAGAAGGCCTTTAAGATTCTCACATCGACTTATATCTGTGCCTTGAAGCATTCTAACACATTAATATTTGAATGAATTCTGCTCTCACACTAATTTCATGCATCACAATAAATATTTATTTTTATGTAATTCTTTTTATTTAATAAATGCTGAAATAATTTTGCAAATGTGTTTTTCTGGATCCAGTCTTAATATTTGTAGTAATCTGATGGAAAAGAGGGGCACACATGCAAGGTTTTAACCGAAACTATTTCAATTATTGTAAAACAACCTAAATAATCTGCATTTTTGTAAAAGTAACATTATAAATAGCTTTTAATACATTAAACAATTTTGATCACAATTCAGTGGGTTTACATTAAAATAGTCTCCCTAGAAAAGCAGTCATACTTTACACTGTAAAAAAAAATTTTTTGAAACATTTTGGAAACTGACAATTAAATATTGACTCAACAAATTGCTTTCAAATAATTATCCCCAAACAAAAAGATGCATTGGGGTAATTTTAGCCTATGGTCCAAAGGTAAAATTAAAAATATATATTCTCTGAACATATTAAATTGTGTTCAGCCAATTAATCAAGTAAAAGTGAAATATCTGTGTTTGCTGAACAAGCCTTGCGGAGAAAAAAACGCACCTGAGAGAAACCGTTGGTAATGGTATAGTGGATTCAAATATATCTGCGCGGGAGAGATGAGGAGACTGAGGAGTCGATGCTGAAGTACGACGACAGAAGTTCAGACATCATTTCCAAACAGATTTTTCTTCATTTAAGTTATGGTGAGTACTGAAATATGAATTTATTAAGTCTTGTTTACGTCAAACCGAGTGCAGGTCTCAATGTTTCGGCATAAAACCGTAAAACATGGGCATTAATGTTACACTACCGCGGCCATAACACTAACATTGGGTAAGGTTAAACGCATTAATTTAACGACTCTCCGAATGTTTTACTTGAGGACATAGTATATTGTAATGTCTTAAAAATAGCTCTATTTCCGAACTTTTAATCAGAACGAAGATGAGATGAACATTGTCCCGGCCCTCCGATCAATGCTCCGAACTTACTTTGTTAACCCCATCACTGCCGGTGCAAAACAAACAGCAATTTCACAACTATGAAGAGTCTGTGCGCTACAATATTTTCCTTAGCCTACATAACATTGTATTTTGCAAAATAACATTGAATTCACGCCTTGGTTTCATGATAGCCTTTTATAAACTAATTTAGTCCAATACTAATATCTCATTTACTATTTATTGAACTAAATAATTTTATCAAACTATATTGTGATTATGATAAATGTATGAGACACTAGCTATTAGTTATATGTTTCTGTTATAACTTTTTTTATTTTTCTCTCAATGTAGCCAAACATCCTAGGTCTGACTCAACGGAACGACTTACGTTACGACTTTCACAGTGAGTATTTAAAAGTTTTTATTGCATAATTGTTCATACCATATTCGTGTCAAATACCCTTAGCTCTTGTGATATTTAAATTGTGTTAAATTGCTTTATTGAGAGCCGCCATGAGACGCTTCTAAAATTTGTGACACTGTAATTCAGGCTACATAATTTACAAAGTGGTTGGCCAATTTGTGTTACACCCGTTTGACACATACTCCGTCTGCAGTGCTTATGTGCGTGTTGCAGTACATGTATGGCAAGCTATAAAGCTCAGAATTAGTAATGTTAATTAAATCACTATTTATTAATAGCAATCTGTTAATTAATAATTAAATACTGTTGGGTTTCTCACACAAACCGATCATTTCGTGTCAGACATCAATGTGTCAGTGACAGTATTTATATCACATTTTACCTCAAATCAGCCGTCCCCACACCATCACTTCTGGTAAGTGAGGTCAAATTACACGATATGGCATAGAGATACGCACGAAAGATCACTTGCGCCGCTTGCATCCCATTGAGATACGCCATATTGTGTACATGACTTTGGAACAGAATAGAGTTATAAATTATATTCAAATTAAATGCATATGTGGTGAAATTACTAGATTTATTAGAAATGAGATATATTTTAAATTAAAACTTACAACAGGCTTGACAAAAACAGCCGATTCTCATCTTTTCTTTTGTTTTAAAATCTTTTTTTACAAGAAATCCTCCAAGAAAGGATGAGTGCTAACCATTATGTCACTTTTTTTTTTTTACCAAAATGCCAGGTATAGTGTCGTTTTCCTTGCTTTATCCAAGGAAAAAAGCCATGTGTTGACTTTGAAACAGAGTAGACTTTTAATTATGTGCATCTGTGGTGAAATTACTAGATTTTTATGTCAATACATGTTTATTTTAATGCGAACAATGTGCTGTCACTTTAATTTAGTGGGTCCAGCACAGCAAAAAATAGGAAATGCCGCACTGCTGCAGACATACCGCACCTGGAACACACTGCTGGACCGCATCCGCTTGCAGTGTGAAAGCTCTAACCGGTTAACATACTCACTGCAAATGGAGTATGTGTGAAATGGGCATTAGTCTGGGAACCCCTCCCTCAGAAAATCTCTACAAACTTGAACAAATTTTATTTTATATAATTGTACATCTAATTAATTTTTTCTAAAGATTTCTAACTCTTTTTTTATATATATATGTAACAGAAATTGCTCAATATTACTCTGGGTCTTTTGCCCTTTCAGCAGTGTGGACTTGACTATCACCAGCATGCTGGTCACACAGTCCACAGTTGGCTTTATTTTCCAGTTGCTGTACAGACTTTCTGACAACTTTTCCCCATTTAGCTCTATCTTTAGAAAGCCTTTTTTTTTTTTTTTTTTTTTTTTTTTTTTTGCAAAAGTATCATCTTTCAGCTTTTTCATTTATTTATTTTGCAGGTTCAGAAGAAGTCCATGCAGTGCTGCTTCTGCATGTTTTCATCACCTCACCAAGACTTAATTTTCAAGCACTACAGAACTTGCAATTGGTCAGTTAATGCAACTTCCTTTCCATGTTTACACCTAGAATGTGTTTGCATTTTCAAGACAATTGGAGCTTTAAAAACACATTTTTGGAGGGTACATCCAAAGACTGGCAACAAGGGGAATACCAAATTTTCTTGTGATTTTAGGGAAATCTGCTCTCAATCAACATTTCTTCACCATTTAAGAGGACATCTTAAAAACCACGAGAGGGTTCATTGTCCATTTTTAAATTGTAATTTTGTAGCAACAGTTACCGTACATTCACAGCTCATAAGAACAGGAAGCACAAATCCCATGGATTAAATGAATAAAAAATTAAATGGATTAAATTCTGGACATCAGTTTGTCCTGAGAACAGGTGCAATGATGCGAGTCCATCTTTTTCCTTAGGATGTGCATGAATAAAATATTTTATATTGTTAGTGCAGTTTCATAAATGTAGTACCTAAATACCAAAATGTCTGTGAAATTTCTCTAAACACTGATAATACATGTTTTTTAAATAATTGTGTAAAAAATAAAGTGGTTTTGTTAATGTAAGATCTAAGGTCTAATGAGTTTTGTGTATCTTGGAATACTGAATTGAAATGCATGATTTTTATTTACTAAGGTCTACTGTGCAGAAATGTTCAATGTATTTACCCATTTAAGGTATTTTCACAATACTGTTGTAGATTTGATCAAATGTATTAAATAAAATGTGGCAGTATGGCTTGAGTGTTTAATGTATATATTTTTTTTCTTTTGGGGCAACGGGGAATAAACAATACAGTGAAGTTGCTTTACTAATATAAATTTACCAAAATATATTTTTAGTTTAGGTAAAACTAAAAAGGAATGCTACTACAATTTAAAATGTATAATTGGGCCAATAACATGGGTTGGTAACCTAATTTCGTTTCAATTGTTTTAACGAATTATTTCTAATTTAGCCAATGTTAACAGACTATTGCTACAACTGATAAAATTACATTTACAGAATTTCACTTGGGCCAATTGAAAATTTTAGATGTGACCAGTCACTAGAAAATTTTGAGTTGGGAAGATTATAAATTTTTTACAGTGTAGAAGTTTGTTTTGGTTTAAATTCCCTGATTAAGATCCAGATGATTAAGGGAAGTATCCTCAACTGAACCAACCTGGTCACACTTATATTTGATGTTTAAAAACTGAAAAGAGAAAAAAATGACTGACAGAAAACCATTTATAATTTGAAAGTTAATATGTAAAGTATAGAAATCTTAAGAAAGATGTCACGTAGCCTACCTGTTGAGTGTGTGTTGATAGTCTTTGTAAGTTGGATGGTGGAGCTCCAAATGCTCTGAAGTGGCTTTGAAATGATTTTTTTAAGTTACAGGAAAAAAAAAAGAAAAAAGAAAGGAAATAAAAGAAAACCCTAAGCTCTTAAAAAAGGGACCATTTATCATCAAATTAAGGATATGTGATCATCATTATTATCATCATTCTTAAGAGATGAGTTTAAATAAAACCGTTACTATTTGCTGAGAACCTTTAATAATACAAAATTATTTGATGGAGCATTTAGTGTGTGTGTTCGCAGCGCAAACTCCACAATCTCTGTGTTTTTTAAGAAAACAACATAAATTGACTGGAAATGTTCTTTCAGCTGTTTGAACGCATGCACAGAGTTTAGGTCTGTACCTTGCAGTCAGAACAGATTTGGATTACAGTGCACAAATACATTTGTCATTTTTGCATTTTTTACAAAAAAAAAAAAGTATTGTATTTTATGGTTCTATAGACCAATTTTGTGTGGACATCACAGCTACGTCACAAGCAGCTGTGCGCACATTGTGGTGGCAGAAACACATGGTAACAAGTGTAGTGAAACGAGAAAAATCCACGGAATAAGATATAAAATATATTGTTGGGCCCTTGGATGTCAGAATCAGAATGCAAATCATTTTTATAGAATACTGTAGTCAAAAACACCATTTGAAGTTAAACGCAAATGTTTAAACGGACATACTAAAGAATGAATCCTGCTATGATTACTCTAATTTTAAAGCATAAATTTGATTCAAACGACTTTAAACCTATTAAATTTTACATTTAATGTTACCTATTTTGTCTCACAGTTCTTTTTTGAGACTTTTTTCTCACAAATGCAACTTTATTTTTTCGGATTTTGGACTTTATAACTCAACAATAGTGAGTTTCTGAGGAGGAAAAAAGGGCAGAAGTGTGGAATATAGGCCTTAACTCAAACGAGAGAATGACGAGTTGATTTTTCTTATCAGAATTGTGATACATAATCTCAGAATTGCGAGAATGAAGTCAGAATTTTGAAATACTTAAATTTAAATTTAAATTTACACGGTTACTCTCTTTGTCTGTTTTGGTTTCCAAATAATTTTCCTTTGCAAAGCGGTGAGCTTCTCCGTGATGGTATCCATATTGCAGTTAATAGTCAGTCTCAGTGCTGACCACTCTGCCCACTCCTTCAGTCATGAGGGGCAGCCTTATGAGGCTTTGGACAGCTGTTCCCGTTTTCTGAATTCTTCAATAACCCAGGGCAAAGCCTAATCCAATCAGCAGAAGACCTATTATCATGGTTCCGAATAGGTAGATAGTCTTTTGTTCGTAATCTGCCTCAGCTATGTGTTCATCTTCAGTTCTCTCTTCACAGCAGTTCAGTCAGTGTGAGGAACAGAGGGAGTGTCAGCCACATTAAAAAAGTTAACAGCTTAAGTCATTTGTGGATTAGTGCGTATTGGAGACGCGAACCGTTTAAAACGATTCAGTTCGATTTGGTGAACTGGTTCAAAAAGATCCGGTGACATCGAATGATTCATTCGCGAACCGGATCTCACAAACTGCTTTGTTTTGAACTCTCTCACAACGGACACGGAAGAGAAGACAATGCTGAATAAAGTCATAGTTTTTGCTATTTTTGGACCAAAATGTATTTTCAATGCTTCAAAAAAATCTAACTGACCCTCTGATGTCACATGGACTACTTTGATGATGTTTTTCTTACCTTTCTGGACATGGACAGTAGACCGTACACACAGCTTCATTGGAGGGACTGAGAGCTCTCTGACTAAATCTAAAATATCTTAAACTGTGTTCCGAAGATAAAAGGAGGTCTTACGGGTTTGGAACAACATGAGGGTGAGTTATTAATGACATAATTTTTGGGTGAACTATCCCTTTAATGTCTATGAAGAATCACAAAGGTACTGGGTTATTCCGCCGTGGTACCGAAGCAATCTAAAATAGTCTGAAGGCTTATGGTATTCTGTGAGTATAAAAAGAGACGCAACAGACACCTAAGGTGTGGTGCTATTCCGGGTCGTGACGTCATCATGGGGCGTGTCTGAATAGAACACGGAGTGAACACTTATTATGGCGAACCATTTTATTAGCACTCCTTGAGTTATTTATCGCCGCGGTACAAGGCGCTGAAATGTTGCAGAAGGTTTAGAAGACTTTGGAAGCTTTTAAGACTCGGTCGGCCCATGCTATTTCCTGGAACCCTTATCTGTGTGTGACACTGAACGACTACGGGCGGATTGGATGGTGTTTCACTTACAGGTCGTTGTTCGAACTGTGCAGTTTTGTGAACTGGTATGTGAATTCTATTTCGACAGTGTGATGGTCTCCACCGACGTCTGTTGGTTGCTGTGATCTGATAGTCAGGATAGATTTCCCAGGTTCTGAAGTGGTAGGTGTGCACAGCCCTAATTCGTATTTCCCCTGCTCAGGGAGAAGGGAGCAATGAACACTGTACAGACCATGTCAATCGGAACACAGTTCCTGTTCAGAGCTTACTTCTAACAAGCTGATTATCTGATCAGGTGTTTTAAGAAAGAGAGACAAAATGTGCAGAGCAATGGGGGCGAGGACTGGAATTGAGAACTGCTGGTTTTGATTATGCTTGTTGTTTGCCATTTCTCCGATCACATGCAATGCAAAGCATAAAAAAACAGTATAAGCAGGTCCACATGTGCGACCAAAATAAAAAAAATTGCTGTAAAAATAAGATCTGACAGCACATTTGCTTACTGACATGGTTGACAGCTGTTATTGCACAAGTACCATTTTAAATCAACAAACGGTACTATGTAAGATTCTATTCAGCCTAAAAAAGCATAAATCTAGGCTATCCCATGTCATTTTTTGAAGCACAATGCAAAACTCTGACATTCATTCAGTGAAGCTCTTTAATCAGCAGCAGCGCTAAATCCGTAAGTGTGTATACATACTTGCCAGCAACCCGACAAAATAAGAGCCTGCTGATTTTAAGTTTGAAAATGAGGAAAACGTTTTTATTTACTTTTTTATCCAAAGTGACTAACAAATGGGGAAATACATAAAGCGATTCTTCTTATAGAGACAAACAAAAAAGTGGTAGTAAATAGTAGCATTTTATTTTTTTTAAGTTTACTATAAAATAATTGTATTTGTATTTAATACTAGGCCTACTTTTTAATTTTCAGCTGTTCTGACTCACAGACTGTAAGTATGTTTACATGTGTAAAGGATTTGCCACTGTTGATTCAAACGCAAGTTTTGAGCAGTGTAGAGCTGCTGTTCTCAATTCTAGTCCTCACGCCTCTTTGCTCTGCACACTTTGTATGTTTCTATATATATATTGTAGTGTGGCGTGTATTTCATATGCCCGATTAGGGCTGTCACGATATTAGATTTTTCATATCAATCACCTTTATTTATATAGTGCTTTAAACAAAATACATTGCGTCAAAGCACTGAACAACATTCATTTGGAAAACAGTGTCTAAATAATGCAAAATGATAGTTAAAGGCAGTTCATCATTGAATTCAGCTATGTCATCTCTGTTCAGTTTAAATAGTGTCTGTGCATTTATTTGCAATCAAGTCAACGATATCACTGTAGATGAAGTGACCCCAACTAAGCAAGCCAGAGGCGACAGCGGCAAGGAACCGAAACTCCATCGGTGACAGAATGGAGAAAAAAAACTTGGGAGAAACCAGGCTCAGTTGGGGGCCAGTTCTCCTCTGACCAGATGAAACTAGTAGTTCAATTTAAGGCTGCAGCAAAGTCAGATTGTGCAGAAGAATCATCTGTTTCCTGTGGTCTTGTCCTGGTGGTCCTCTGAGACAAGGTCTTTACAGGGGATCTGTATCTGGAGCTCTAGTTGTCCTGGTCTCCGCTGTCTTTCAGGGCTGTAGAGGTCCTTTCTAGGTGCTGATCCACCATCTGGTCTGGATATGTACTGGATCCGGGCTGCAGTGACCCTCTGATCTGGATACGGACCGGATCTGGTGGCTACGGTGACCTCGTAAGGCAGAAACAGACAAATATTAGCGTAGATGCCATTATTCTAATGATGTAGAAAGTACGGTGTTATGTGAAGTGTTTCCGGTTCCAGTTTACCTAATTAATGCAGCCTAAAAATCCTTTAACGGATTTGGATATTAAAAGCATATTAGTATGTTATGTGTATGCCAGGTTAAAGAGATGGGTCTTTAATCTAGATTTAAACTGCAAGAGTGTGTCTGCCTCCCGAACAATGTTAGGTAGGTTATTCCAGAGTTTAGCCGCCAAATAGGAAAAGGATCTGCCGCCCGCAGTTGATTTTGATATTCTAGGTATTATCAAATTGCCTGAGTTTTGAGAACGTAGCAGACGTAGAGGAGTATAATGTAAAAGGAGCTCATTCAAATACTGAGGTGCTAAACCATTCAGGGCTTTATAAGTAATAAGCAATATTTTAAAATCTATACGATGTTTGATAGGGAGCCAGTGCAGTGTGGACAGGACCGGGCTAATATGGTCATACTTCCTGGTTCTAGTAAGAACTCATATCACGGTTATTGTGCCATAAGAATTCACGATGTCAATATATCATTATATCTATAGAACCCTTGGGGTGGGGAAGATATAAGTCAATTTTTTTTTACTTTGTTTATTGAGTTATTCTTTTTCACCCAACGAGCATAATATTGATACTGATAAACGCAGGGCACAAGACTCTGGCTTTCTCCGTCTTCTTTGAAGCTCTTATGAAATAACAAGAGAGAAAATACTGTCAAGTTCAACAGTATGATGAATAAATATTAATGGTAACACTTTAATAAGATGCCATTTGTAAACATTAATGTATTAACGAACATGAATGAAAAATGAACAATACATTTATTACACAATTTATTAATCTTTGTTAATGTTTATAAAAATCGAGTTATTCAATGTTCATAGTACATTAATGTTTACAAACACAACTTGTGATTTTAACAATTAGTAAATGCTGAAATTAACATGAACTAAGATTAATAAATGCTGTGGAAATTTTGTTCATTATTATTTATGTTATTTATATATGTTAGTTAATGTAATTAACTAATGTTAACTAATTAACCTTATTGAAGAATGACCACAGATGAGGCATTAAGTGCATGGCACTGTGACCAACTTAACATTTTACAGAGTTTAATGTAGCAATGTGGTCGCACAGTTTTTCAAGAACCGTTTTAATCGTGTAACTGCTTATAGATTTGAACAAAGAAATAAATAAAGTGTTACTACGCACAGGCCGTATTGATTGCAAATACAAAAATAAGAAGAGTAAAGAAAACGTGGTACTTATTAAAATAATCACCCTTTACTTAAGTATATGAACACAGAAAACCGCTGTTTATAGGTTATATAATATTTCCCAGTCTATGACTAGTAAAATAATAACAACTTACTCTGATGAACAGCTCTCCACAGAGTAGCTGCGAGTGCTGCGTCTTCTTCTTGTGTGACAGGTCAAGGCACGATACTGCCACCTGGGCACTCAACCAGGTACTGTTACCAAGTATTTACATGTGGTGTCATCATAAGAGAACTGTCCATTTTATATATTGCGGTTATCACTGATACCGGTATATCCTCATACACTAAATTAACATGATATTGATAATTGTGTATTTGAATATCACGGTTATCGTCAATACTGGTATATCGCGACAGCCCTATGCCCGATACTATGTATTTTCCTGAAGTCAGGTATATTATTATCTATTCAAAAATGTAATTGTATCAAAAACATTGTGGCCATAGAGCACACTGTATAGTTGTTTTTGCTACTACCAGCGCACATTTTCTAGTCAAGATTAATTTTCTAAAACACCTGAGTGCTTTGCTATGCATTTTAGACCATGTGTCTTAAATTGAGATAAATGTGTAACTATTTTAAATTTGTTTGTCTCCTGCGTGGATCAGTTGGCCGTTCCCCATATGGCTACAGTGTCTATGTGCAGGAGCAAGGTTGCCACGTGACTACATTGTAGAATATTGTACATTGTAGTGATTCACAATTGCACTATCCTGTCTAAATTATTTTCTTTTTTTGTGTGTGCTCGCAGCGTAAACTTCAATCTGTGTGTTTTTTATGAAAACAACATGAATTGATTGGAATGTCTTGGTTGTAACCCTCATTCCCTGAAGGACGGAATGGAGATGTCACGTCAGATGACCGATGAATTGGGATCTCACTTAGAGAGACCAATCTACTTCGAGTGATGACTAAACTATTGAAGGCACATTGGCATGCAAATATTGCATCCAGCTGCCGCTGATCACTGCATGAGTATAAGTAGGAGGCCTTATAAGTAGGCTTAGTGGTGGTTGTAGTTCATAATGAGTGGTTGAGTTTGAGTTTCACCCACATAGTTTGTATAGTTGGTATGTTCCATGTATTCCACCCATATACTAGCGGATTAATTCATACGCTAGTAAAGTCCAGCTGTCTTTATGTTAGCGTGCAGATCAACAAGAAACACAACACTGCTATGTGAAAGAAGCTAGACCAAACAACTTTTTGTTATGCAAATCTTCTCACACCGGGTCATAGAAGTGGGGGCGTGTTAGAATTAGCCATTTCGCATGGTATGGTTGACTCTTAACTTTTATAAAGAATATCTCTTTGGATTTGAGACTTTAGTCTTTGCAACTTTAAAGATCTTCTTTATGAACCATAAACTTTTAACACTCCACAGAGAATGGAAAATTTTTAGTCGCATCATATGACCCCTTTTATATAAATTCAGTTGAAAACATAGTGCCTTTAATATGACAACTAAATGCAATGTAATAAAAATATTAATGTTGCTATTGTAGTATTCATAAGGATTCATTTGTAATTCTGTATAGTTTGTATAGTATGAATTGTATGATTAGATGCTTTAAATACATTAGTATTGTACATTTCAGCATCAACAGTAGGCAAACATAAGTAAATTTACGTTTTATTGAACCACATTTTGGATGTAATACATTATACTCCCATAGTGTCTCTAATGCTTACTTATTTTTTTCATTTTAATCTCCTGAGCTAATGTTGTTTTTGTAACTATGGGTAACCGTGTCAGGAGTAGGAGGGTTGCTTCAAATATGAGGGTATTTATGGACAAAACTCAGCTGCTCTGAGTACATTTAGGAGTTAAAATAGACAGGCATGTACTATATATTTATATTTATCTTTACCAAATGTTGATAAGTGTCAACCTTTTTACAAAGAAAGTCATTTCAGCATCTGGAGCAGATGATGACCTCAAATAAGACTCAATCTGAGAGCATGTTTCTCTGCTATCCACTCCGGCCAAACTCCTGTCCAAAACTGCATCGTCTTGCTGTTGTTAAAGTGGCATTGTATTCTTTTTTTGTGCTGATGATCCTCACAACAGTTTTGGGGAACCTGCTGATCATCATCTCCATCTCTCACTTCAAACAGCTTCAGTCTCCAACTCATCTGATCGTTCGCTCTCTGGCTGCCAGTGACTGTCTGTTGGGCTCTTTGGTCATGCCATACAGCATGGTGCGATCTGTTGAAGGCTGCTGGTATCTGGGAGATTTTGTGTGTAAAGTTCATTATAGTTTAGACATGACGTTCTGTATCTCCTCATTACTGCATCTCAGTTTAATATCTGTTGACAGGTACTGGGCCATTTGTGACCCTCTGAGGTACAAAATGAGGGTCTCAAACAACACTGTGACTGTTTTTATTACCTTCATATGGCTGTTTTCATTTGTGTACAGTTTCTCTGTTGTGTTTTCAGGGATAATTGCAGTTGGATTAGAGATGGTTATATTGCAGAGTTATTGTGTGGGAAATTGTGTTGTGCTTTTTAACAAGGAGTGGAGTATTATATCTCCAGTTCTCGTATTCTTCCTTCCCGGGACAATCATGAGCTCTCTGTATGTAAAAATCTTCTATGTTGCACAAAAACATGCAAAAGTTATGTCAGAAAGAGTGACTGGAGGGTTGAAGAGCCAAAGCTCTGCTCACAGAGAGAGAAAAGCAGCTAAAACTCTGGCCATTGTCATGGGTGTTTATTTGTTCTGCTGGCTGCCTTTTTTTACTGCGTCTGTTCTAGACACTTTGTTCAATTATTGGACCCCAGCTGTTGTTTTTGATGCTTTGTTTTGGTTTGCATATTTCAACTCGACTTGTAACCCCTTGATTTATGGATTATTCTACCCTTGTTTTCAGAAGGCCTTTAAGATTCTCATATCCACTTATATCTGTGCCTTGAAGCATTCTAACACATTAATATTTGAATGAATACTAATCTCACACTTATTTCAGGCATCGCAATAAAAAATATTTTTATGTAATCCTTTTTGTTTCATACATGCTGAACCCATTTTGCAAATGTATTTTTATTGGAAGCTGTCTTACTATTTTTAGTAATCTAATTAAAAAGAGGGGCACACATGCAGGGATTGCACTATATTCAAAATGTATTTCAGCTATTGTTAAACAACCTAAATAGCCTGCATTTCTGTGAAATTAACATTATAAATTGCTTTTTAATACTGAAAATAAACTATTTTGATCACATTTCAGTGGGTTTACAATAAAATAGTCTCCCTTTACAAAAGCACTCCTTTTTTAGAAGTTTGTTTGGTTTAAATTCCCTGATTAAGATCCAGATGATTAAGGGAAGTATCCTCAACTGAACCAACCTGGTCACACTTATATCTAATGTTTAAAAACTGAAAAGAGAAAAAAGACATGAGTGACAGAAAACCAGTTATAATTTGAAAGTTAAAATGTATAGACATTTTAAGAAAGATATAAAACGTCTATAACCTACAGTCTTTGCAGTTGGATGGTGGAGCTCCAAAAGCTTGATTATAAAGTGGCTCTGAAAGTATTTTTTAACAGTTACAAAAAAAATTCTCATTTCCACTTACATCTGTGGCAACAAGGATTCAAACGCTACAACATTTAAATGAACAAGGCCAAATTATTAGGAAATCTTCTGTAATTCTTTTCTATGGCAATTTAATAATTTATTGATTTGTATTGGGTACAACAGGGCTAAAGACTGAAGTGAATCCTAACATAGGGTTTCACACAATGAAATCATAGTCAGTAAATATTTTACTTTATTTTTGCCACTTTTTTTGGTGCATCCAGAGCTCCAGAAAAATCAGTAATCAAGTTGCACTGACATTAATTACTCTTTTGACATTTGTAGGTTGTGATAAATCTATCTTTTTTTTTTTTAATCATATTTATTATTTTCTGATTTGTACATTTATCCTTACCAACCACATTAGTTAACCTTCCAATAAATAATAACCATAATTTCTGCCATTCTACCATCTTTCAAGCAATGATTTACAGTTCAAAGATTTATAAAATGATAAAATGCAGCCTTTCAAACTTTATTTATTGATTTATTTATTTTTTTGAGAAAAGGAATTTCAAAAGTCATTTGTCTTGTTCAGACCATCAGTCCAGATCTAATTATTTGTATATTGGAATCTGATTTAAATGATTGTCCACACTGTGTATTGCTGTTTAACTGTTCAGACCGGATCTGTTTGTCCATGGCACTCTTTTGTTTTACTGGATATCTGTGTTGGTTTCTGTGGCAACTAAGTTGCGTTAGTGTACCTACAGTGAAAACAGCAACAGCAATGTTTACAGATATTGTCTTACAGCATGACAACATCTTGCCATCGCACTGGATTATATAATGTCTTATGGGGTAGCAGCAGAAATGTAGGAAGCTGGAATGCGCAGTTGTGTATTCTGTGCTGCTGTCTCTGCCAGTCTCGAAACTCAAAGAGATGTAGGCCAGCTCTATAATTGTCATTTTCTGCTTGACTTGCACTTTTCATAACACAATAAAATCTTGGTTCTACAAGACATTCAGCATGTTTTCTACAAACAACATCTGACATGTTTACATTTTCTGTAGCTTGAGAAAGTGAAGTCTTCTTGATTTTGCCAAGACATGTTCCTGGATCAACATCTTTTGATGATCCTGGATCAACATTATTGTTCAAAAATATAGACTTATAGACCTAAACCTAACCCAACCCATAATTTATTCCTAAAATCAGTGTGAACTTATAGCTGATTAACGAGGGTTTAACCCTGATTGTAAGCCTAAAATGGATATTTCCTGAAAAGTTATACATCAATTCTGACTGGATTAATGTAATGTTGTTCCTGGAACAACAAGGATGTTGATCCAGGAACATGTTGTACTTGGTGAAAATTAAATATCAATTTTCCATATCCATTAAATATCAGTTTAAAGGTCCCATTTTCCAAGCTTTTTTGAAGCTTTGATTGCGTTTGCAGTGTGCAATATAACATGCGATCATGTTTCAAGTGTAAAAAAATGCAGTATTTTTCACACAATTCACCTATCTGTATACCGCTGTTTTCACTGCCATAAAAATGGGCTGATGACTTCCTTGTTCTATAAAGTCCCTCCTTCAGAAATACGTAACGAGTTCTGATTTTGCCAGCGGTTCCTGTGTTGTGATTCGACATGAGCTGAGCTCACGCTGCCCTCCTGGAAACGCGATTGGGCTAGTTTTGAGAAGCAAATGGGCAGGATTTGTTTTGAAAACCTGGGAATCCTGATCTGAACCATAGACAGTAAAAGAACGCACATGCTGGAGATGTACTTATAATCACAGAACCGTTTTTACTGACGAGATGCGCATTAAAATCGCATTCGATTTTTTGCAAAGCCCTACAATCTAGTTAACAAAGCTAAACAGCGTTGCCCTTTGTGTAATAAGTTACAGAAACTGTTTAAAAAAAATAAAGTTACCGGTTGTGGTCCATAAACAATGCCTTCTCCAGACAAAGAGGGAACTGCTCCATCTTTCAAGAATAATCTTTGTGTGAATCCGGCATAGAACTGATTGAGATTGAGGAAGCTCGCTGTCCTCAGCAAAATGTGCTGCACATAGTTTTACATGTGGATTATAATTTTCGGGAACCGAGTTAAACATAAATTGTAACCATTAATCTCCAAGTACAGCATCCCTGGGAAGCCCAAACAAAGGTGATTGGACTCCGAGATGAAAATAACAGTGTTTCAACGACCGTCGGAGCGCAACAAGGCCACACCCCCTTTTTGTGTATTCATGTGGGTGGAAGTTAGTCAAAAAGCTGTTTTAATGACATCATTATTGCAGGAACTAGAGGGATGTTTAAAACATGGGATCACGAAGAATAGGACCTTTAAGTAATATTTCAAACCAAAAAAAAAATTTTATTTTGAAACAGATTTGTCATATTTCATGTGATGTTTTCGTTTATTTATTAAATATTTTTGCCATTCATTCTTGATAAATATGATTGGATATATGATCAGATTCCTAATGAATAAGTTCGACTTATGCACAAAAATCAGATTTGGACAGTCTGAACAAGGGTTATTATAGGGATTTAAAACATATAGATATATCAAACCTACCATCTTAAATGTTTAAATTTAGAATACATATTAGTTTCTTGTCAATCTACAGGTTCACATTTACAATTGTGTATTTGGTGTATAAAAAATATGGCTTGATTTTAAAGAGCCAGTAAGATGAAAATTCTAAGCTTCCTATCACTGTTTAAGTCCCGTACAAAAGGTTTAAAAACATTGTCATTTTGTCAAAATATCATTTTAAAATTACCTCAATTCTCAGAGATCCCCAAACGGTTCGTGCGAAGCTGTTCAAAAGATTCAGTTTCCTTAAACCACACCTTTCAGTAGCATACTGTGTTCTGATTGGTCAACTGACATAGTCAGGTTTGATTGATTGGTCCGCACACAACTTTATGGTAAACAATGCGTTAGCATCATTATGTCTTATTCCTCTCATCGCGAAGCAAACAGTAAAATAAAAAACTTGAACAGTCTCACTGCTTTTTCTTCTGTGTGGGTGTATTCAAGCCGCGCGCTTCTGTTTGAATCTGAATAGCGCGTTCAGCGCAGGGGCGTGGTCACATTAGATATAATGAAGGGAGACGTGAAAAACGGACATCGCGTTGTTTTCATATGGATTACTTTATCACAGAATATCTGTTAGCAGCACTTATTTAGTTTTAAAGAAGACATGTCAAGCTTTCTATAGATATCTCTCTCATGTCTCTTCGTTGAGTATTCACAGAGTTACACTTCATTTTAATGACGTGTTTGTAAAAGAAGGTCAGCGCAGAGAAAGGCTGCAGACAGCACACATACTGATAAGACGCTCGGTAGAAAACAAATACATAACTTCATAATCATACTTCGCCTTGTGATTCGGAGATGCTCGTTGGTCTAAATAAAGTTGGTAATGAACCCTCTTTTATGGCCAAACGCTTTGAAAATCCCGCCTTGTACTCACCGAGATTAGAAAAGCAGTCATCAGTGAAATGTTGTGAACACAACAAAAGGGATTTGTTGTACTGCTCTGGTATTGTGGTAAAAATGAATTTTAGCCATTGGTTCTTCTGATCTTCATTCTTTGGCAGTGAAAATAAAACAAACTTGCCTTTACAATTAAAAACACACCGTCTCCTCGACATGATGCTATCACACCAACCAGAGCATCTGTGTGGGGGGGTGGGGCAGGTCAGAGTTCCGTTTCTCCCAAGACGGTAGGCGGAGATTATTATGCAAAGAGTTCTAGTGACGTACATAGAGATGGGCAAAAGATTTGAAATCTATAACGACTCGTTTCAGCGATTCAGAGTTGACTCCTTACTTTAGAAGCCAATAACTTTGTAAATCGTGTACTTTTTGGTTTAACTACTTTGCACATTGTTTACACTGATGGACAGCTACATTATACACTGTAATACAGGTAATTTTTGATTTCCCATCTGTGTGGCTCTTTAACATGGGTCTGAACAGAAACAGCAGACAGGCTTAATGAAAATTAATTCCAGTAGGTGACAGAAGAACAGAATGGCAGAAATAGAGCAGTTTCCTCAGTAATGGAGGTACACAAAGCAGCACTGCACTCATGAACACTGCGTTATCAAGCATGATATTCAGGCGAGATGAACATCAGGGAAGAAGCTACGCAAAATCAAATCTGCGTGGTCAGACTGAAACAGATTTCCAGAAATGCAACTTCAAAGGTATTTTGAACCACATGAATGTAGCTCGAAACAGATTTGTAAAAATGTTTAAAAATCAGATTTTGCATGATTTCTTGCTGTTCGGATATGTGATTAGATTCCAATTGGATATACACCAATATCTGATTTGGACTGACAGTCTGAACAAGACTATATTTATTCTAAATCTTAGCCTTTTAAATGTTAATCCTCACATTAAGCCATTTTGTGATTCTTGTTTTTACATCCTTAAAATTAAAAAATTCTAGAAATTATAACGTGATGAATGGGGCGGGGACGAGAGCTGTGGGAACGGGTTGAGGCCAGTGGAGTGATTTGGAAATGAGCGACACCTGTTCCACTCACCGGTCTCGAGTCCAACGGAGGAGATCAGAAGGATACAAAAGATGATCGACAACAGTGTACAACAGGCCGCTGGATTCCGCTTTTTGAGCTGGCGGGTGGATTCTTACACCAGTATTATGGACATAGCCATCTTTGATACTGTCTCTATGGTCACCTGAACATGGGTGTATCCTCAGCTATTCATTCAAACAGATCTGTATTTAAACAAAATTCAATTAATTCATACAGATATTTATTCAACTCGAGTCTGCAGGATTTCCATGGGTCCTTGTAAGTCTTAAATTTGGATTATCAAATTAAAGGCCTTAAAAAGACTTAAGTTCCTTAAATGGTACAAGAAATGTCTTAATTATATGTAACAATATCAAAACTTCACAATCACGCTGGCTGCGGGAACCTGGGAGTAAGGACAGACAGACAAGGCGAGAGAAAAGGAGATGGAAGGATGAGGAGTGACAGAGACGAGAGAGGGGAGAGAGGATAGAAAAAAAAATTGTTCCGGTTCCCAGACACACTGTCGCTTGGCCACCCACCAGCTGTATGAACTCTTCCACAGTGCCTGGCGGCAGCACTGGATGGCCCTCAGAGGACAGCGTGACATTGATTGCGACGGCTTCCTCCGCTTTCGGGCAGCCGGCAGGAGTCCCTCGTCGCCTGCTCCTCGACGCCTCCGCTCCTTTATGGACAACAGCTGTCCCTCCACATCGTGGGCAGACGGGTCCCTCCCGGCAACTCACTCTAGCTCACCGCCTCGAGCGTCCAAGGTGGCAGACTACTTCGCCCTGCTCGATGACACCGCAGATTCACCACAGCGGCGAGGGATCTTCAACAGCATGTCCCAAAACTTCACAATCATGGGAAGGAGGAGACGGGAACCGATCTATATTAATATCTATATTATATATCTATATTAATATCTATATTAATACTTAATGTAGACTAATTTCTTAATATTTTGAGTCACTTTTTCAAAATTCCCAGCAGGTCATATGTCAGCTAAGCTGTAGATAATTTTCCATTGTTTTGGCACAAAATGCACTACATTACACAACACTACATTTTTCACTACATTTACATTGTTCAAATTACATTAATTACATACATTAATTCACCTTTTTGTAAAACTCTTTATTCTATGTTCATGTAATGTTTGTTGCTATGGGTAACAGTAACAGGTGTAGGGAGGGTTAGCTTAAACCTGAGAGTATATATGAACAAATCTGAGCAGTTCTGAATCATTTAGGGAGTTAAACTATAGATCGGCATGTACAGCACTATATAAATATATGCTTCTTCTTCTTCTTCTTTTTCGCTAATTGCTGTTTTATCAAAATATAATCTGCAAAATTATTCTGTTTATACTTTGGTTTATAGTTAACTGGCTTTTTTACAGTTACAAAGGAATATATTTCAGCATCTAGAGCAGACGTGATGACTGCTAATGAAACTGTGACTATGAATGTGTTTCTCTGCTATCCACTCCTGCCAAACTCCTGTCCAAAATTGCATCGTCTTACTGTTGTTAAAGTGGCAATGTATACTTTCTTTGTACTGATGATCCTCACAACAGTTTTTGGGAACCTGCTGATCATCATCTCAGTCTCTCACTTCAAACAGCTTCAGTCTCCAACTCATCTGATTGTTCAGTCGCTGGCAGCTTGCGATTGTCTGCTGGGCTCTTTGGTCATGCCGTACAGCATGGTGCGATCTGTTGAAGGCTGCTGGTATCTGGGAGATTTTGTGTGTAAAGTTCATTCTAGTTTAGACATGAGCTTCTGTATCTCCTCATTACTGCATCTCAGTTTAATATCTGTTGACAGGTACTGGGCCATTTGTGACCCTCTGAGGTACAGAATGAGGGTCACAAACAACACTGTGACTGTTTTTACTACCTTCATATGGCTTTTTTCTTTTGTGTACAGTTTTTATGTTGTGTTTTCAGGTGTAAACACAATTGGTTTGGAGTCATTCATCATGCAGGTTTATTGTGTGGGAAGTTGTGTTTTGTTCTTTAACAAACAATGGGGTATTATATGTCCAGTTCTCGTATTTTTCCTTCCTGGGACGATCATGGGCTCTTTGTATATAAAAATCTTCTATGTTGCACGAAAACATGCAAAGGTTATGTCAGAAAGAGTGACTGGAGGGATGAAGAGCCAAAGCTCTGCTCACAGAGAGAGAAAAGCAGCTAAAACTCTGGCCATTGTCGTGTGTGTTTTTTTGTTCTGCTGGCTGCCGTATTTTACTGTTACTGTTCTTGACCCTTTTTTCAATTTTTTCACCCCAGCTGTGGTTTTTGATGCTGTAATTTGGTTTGCATATTTGAACTCCACTTGTAACCCTTTGATCTATGGTTTTTTCTACCCTTGTTTTCAGGGTGCATTTAAGATTCTCATTTCCACTTATATCTGCGGCAACAAGGATTGTAACACTTTAATATTTGAATGAAACTTATAGTAAACTCACAGTAAGTGTTTTTCTTTTTTCTTTTAATTTTTTTCATGCAACTATTTTCAATGGTATAGTTCATTTTATTTTTATTTTTTATTACTGGGGGCAACAGAGATAATGACAAAAATTAACCCTGTTAAGCCTGACATAAGAAATCACAGTCATAATCATATTTTTTTAATAAATTTTTTTTTTATATACTTTAAAATATAATATATTATATTTATAATATAAAAATAGTTTCCGCGCAGTATGTTTTTTGTGTGTGAATATTATACCTCTTTTTTGACTCATATAACATGATATAGTGAGAACTTGAACAATGAGGCCTAAACTGAGCAAAAATATAAAATTGTTGCTGATATTTACTGTATATGAAGTAGTAAGGTGAAATTGTGATTTAAAAGCTCTTTAGAGCTCTGTAGTTTCAAAAAATATAGTGCAATGCAATACAATGATAACTGAGAGATTAACAAATAAACGTTCCTCAAAAGCCTCATGGATCATATTTGAGACTCAGATTTAAGCATGTTTTTTTCAAAAAAAAAAAAAAAAGATTGTATAAATGATGTTAAATGATGTATAATCAAGTAAATGAGTAAAAAGTTGTGTCAGTCTAGTAAGAGTTCATCTTAAAATATGACTAACAATAATGGAAGTTATTCTCATGTTTACTAAATGCAAATACTAAAAAGTATAAAACAATCAATCAGCGAACATGAGGTGTGTAGTAAGTTTTTCAGCAAAGTTTTGGTCATGCTGTTTATTTAGGGAACTTAAGGGCTTCTTAGGTTTAAGAAAAGTTAACTTTTCAATACTCTTATAGTGTAATTGCAATATTAAAAATAGATTTTATTAAATGCTGATAGAACAGCACATTCTATGGGAAAATATTACTTCTGTATGAAAATTGTCATAATTTAGAAATAAAAGGCAATTTTCTACCCTGACGCTCTGTTGTTAAGGTTTGTCTGCTGTGAAACTTGTATGAAATAACTATTACATGTGAAGCTCTATCAAACACTTTTGCTAGGTTTTTACTTTTAGAGTTTTTGAGAATGCTGACATATTTAATCTAATTCAATCGCATAGGTTCATTGTAAACTGTTGAGCAAATTAATACAATGATCTCGACATTGTAACTCGAGTTCTGGAATCTCACAAATGCTTTCATCATAACTAGCACTGCCAACATGATATAAATACGAGATTCACTGTTCAGTGTAGACTGAGTCATTGATTATAGTCATGTGCTGTGTGATTGACAGCTCCAGCCATCATAATTCTTTGAATGCTTTCTTTTTACAATTCAGTCACAAATTAAATTAAAGAGAAACAATGTGTAGTTGAAAGTTTAGCATTGGCTTGATTTAATAATTTGAAAACAATATTTTTTTAACTGTACTGAAATTACCCAGTTTAATCCTTAAATATTAAACACCTCATAGTATCAATAACTCCACAACCGTAGCTCATACAGTTTTCCTCATCGTTTGGAATTTTTGTAAAATCTGCACAAAAGAGACAATCAGTTGCTTGAAGATCTTGACTTTGTAGAAGACAAGTGTTGATTTTACACTTGAAAAATGTAAGTATTACTAGGCCTACTTAGAAATTAACATTACCTCAGAAAGCCTTTCTAGCCCACCACAACACTTATAAACATTAATAATGATAAACGGTGATCAATAATTCTGTATTTTTTGTAAAACAAACATTTTAATTAGGATTTTTGTCATATGCCATAGCGGTGGATGACTTCACACTAGACAAATGCAGCCAAGATGAATACATCTACATATTCAGACAAGTAATGAATGAATGAGTTAATGAAACAATTGTAGAGTGACATGATGTCAGGTTAGTACTCGGAGGCAGAGGGAAGTGGATTCAAGAGTCTTTACTTAAGGGAATAGTGAGAGGGAAGGAAGTGCAAACTTGGTGAGGGGGTTTTCTGGAGCTCGTGTCCGTGAAAGCCAGGTGAGTATGCTTATATAGAGACGTCAACGCCACACAATACAAGATTTCAATAGTTGTCTCTTCTCTTGCAGTGGGAGTTCAATAGTCGAAGGATCACTTAGGCACTCAGGAGATATCAAGGCATGTAGGGGAGTTCAGATCACGGAATATGCCTAGAGTGTTCTGGAGACAGGAGAACAAAGACACACAGGTTACTTTCTCAAATGTGAGTATACTTTACAGCTGGAGTCTTCGTGAAGACGAGGTGAGTCAGAGACAAGTTCACGAGATCAATCCCTGTTGGAGGCTTGACAATGCATTGGGGTTTCTGGAGGTGTTTTATAGTGCAGGGGTAATGGACATCAGGTGCTGGTGATTAGCATTCGGGAGAGAGTGAGCGCTGGTTATTGGCTGGAACCGGGTCTGCCCAATCCCTGACACATGACAAGGCTATATTTTATTTACTGACAACATCAGGGGCCTGTACCATGAAGCTGGATTAGGTGGCTAGCCAGCTATGTTTCAGCTGAGTTTCCGCCAACCCTGGGTTTTAGGTACTATGAAAGTAGCTTGGCTTTAATCGGTGTTCGTTGCCATGGTATCTTATGCTGCACGGCTAACCTGCTCCGGGGCAGGTTATGTTCTGATTCAAGATCTCAAACTGAAGGTGAACCAATCAGATGTGAGAGAAGTGACACATGTCTGACACAAAGTCACTCCGGTTTATCTTGCTCCAAATTAAAGGTCCCTTATGCTTAAAAAAAATAAAATAATAGAAGTCTGGCTTTAATGGTAATAACTGAGTCATTTTATGATTTATATAATTATTGTGATTCATATTATTATTTATCTCTTACAAGCAATTTTAGTTTAACAGTTATTATTATTATTTTTAATAAATATTAATGTATACAGATCATGTGATTTAAATAAGCTGTAGTATCAAAAGATTGAACTATTTTAAAAATTACAAATCTGAACTTACATGTTCAAGTCTCTATCACTATATATTTTCAAATGTATAAACTAAGTTAACAAGTTCCACTTGTGACTACACTGATGGAACAAGATCATTTATTTTATTAGTCCTCCTTCATTTTTTATATGACATTTAAATTTGTCATATTATTCAATCTCTTAACCTTTAGCAAAACCTTTAACCTTTAGTTTTAAATCTCGCTGGGTCTCTCGCTAGAAGTAAATCAAAATTGCTTTGTATTGCAAGGCTCGTGATTGGCTGTTCGCCAGTGATGTCACACTTTCATGTGCACGCGCTCCACAAACTCAGGATCAAAGCATGAATTGACAAAGAAAGTTGATGAACAGCATCATGGTACCAACAAAGCTGGATTGGAGAGGTTTGGTTTTGTCAACTCAAAACTAATCCTGTAACTCTGAATTTGTTCAGCTACCATCATGGTACAGGCCCCTGGAGACATGAATAAATGAGTAAAAGAAAAGTAACCATAACAATAAATAAATACAAGTCAACAACACACAAAACAAAGCTTTATTCTAACATTATTCTGTTTTGAAAAATTACAGGTGGTGCACCCACATCCATCCATCACATCCCTCACTGCTGCAGTCAGACCAGATCTGATCATGGATAGAAAAGAGACATCGAGGCTGTCCTTTTCTGAGTGTACAGAGAGGATGAGGAAGACCATGATGATGCCCCTGAACCACACATCCATGAACAAGGGCATGAGAACATGTGCGGGACAATCTGTGTCTGCTACAAAGATTTATGTGCTGCTCTCCATGAGCTCCACTACCTGTAATACATTTACACCGAGTAAACACTTTACATCTCATAGCTTTCTATTTATTGCTAAATTTAATTTCATATGTTTACTATTGCATGCTATTGCCTGACTTTCAGATTCTTCATGACATTATTTGATGATGCTTTAAAAGCTTCTGAAACTTAGGTTATATTGACTGATGTTGTATAAACAGAAACCAATAGAACAAACATGACCAAAATCACATCCTCAGTGGGCTCTATTTTAACAATCACAAAGTGTAAAGCGCACGGTGCAGGTGTACTCAGGGAGTGTCCAAAGGGAATGGGTTATCCCTATTCTCTTAATGAGCACTGTTGGGAACGTTACTTTAAAAAAGTAATTAGTTATAGTTACTCACTACTTGTTCCAAAAAGTAACTGCGTTAGTAACTGAATTAATTTATAATAAAAGTAACTCGTTACCAGGGAAAGTTTTTTTTGCGTTACTGTAAAAAAAAAAAATAATCAGAGAATTTTTTTTGCTTGTTAGTTTTTTTTTTTGCAGTTTTCACAAGTCAGTTGAAATGAGTAGAACAGACAGGTGTTCGTACATAACTTTCGATATTTATTGCACGTCAACAGACAGCAAGAGTTTTATCCTGCACTTCAAGTATTATCTTTGTAAGAAAAGTGTTTTTGGCCACTAGCTTTGTAGATGCGTGTCACACATTACACGTACACATTACATGCACATTCTTGCCTTTGACCACAATGAATTTGAAGTAGTGCTTATACTGTATCTCCACCTTGAAAATGCCAACTTTTCATCGGATTGCTACTGACTCGCCATTTCTGCTGCGAATCTCTGTGTAGCTGTTGCGTGTGTGTGTGTGTGTGTGTGTGTGTTTGGCGCTGCTGGCGCTGCCGCGTGAGCCGGCATGTGTGTAAGAACACTGGCTCTGATTGGCTACCATGAAACACATGACTCTGCCTTAGTCAACCATAATCGCTCATCTCATTATTAACCCACCTCCTCACTCGCTGTGTGAGGGGTGCATTCGGATTGCATAGTTTATTAAATCAATGCATAGTAACGCACCACATTTAACGTTCAGTAATGTTAACGGCGTTGTAACGACGGGAAAAGTAATTAGTTCGATTACCCCGTTACTGAAATAATAACGTCGTTACCTAAAGCTGTTCTTTTAAACGGCGTTATTCCAAACACTGTTAATGAGTAATGGGCGTAACATTCAATAAACCAATCAGAGGGTCATCTCCTATTCCCTTAAAGAGTGAGATGCGCTCGGATCGCTATTTACAGGGTGGAATTTGTTGGCGGAAAAGCTAAAAGCTTCAAGCAAAGAAACCATTCTGCTCGTGCACTTTAAAGTGCGCAAGCAGGTCTACGGGACAAGCAGGAATCCACCAAATCTTCCCAATGTGAAGCTGTGGGATGAAGTAGCAGTGATTGTGTCTTCGTCTTCAGGCATCAGAGGAACAGCTTTACAATGCCGAAAAAGGTACAATGATGTCAGGAGACGGGAAAAACAAAAGCTTGCTCCTAATAAAAAAATAAATAACAAAAATAACAAAAAAACAGGTGGCCATGGGAGGAGGGCCACCTACAGCCACCCCAGACCTAACGCCAGCAGAGGACGTCACTGCCAAGGTAAAGAAATTATGTGAAAATATGTACAAAACCTTCAAGCACAAAAATATTTTATTCAGCAATAGTCATAGAATATATAAACATGAAATTTCATTCAGCTCCGCTGGCTGAAGATTGTGTGGCCGGACCCAGTAGGCAGCAGGAAGGGGTTGTTTCGGATGGAGAAGAAACAGTGGGACAGACATCTAGTTTGAGGGGAGAGGCAAGGCAACCCAGAGCACAACGTGAGAACGTCAGGCACAAAAACCACCCATTCCTGACACTCCAGCAGGACAGCTTCAATAAGCTGGAGAGGGAACTGGGTACACTCCAAAGTATGCGGAATGTGAACTCACTTAAACCGCTTGGAGATTTTGCTGCTGTCCCTCGGACATGCGCATTACCTGCAACATCCACTGCAATTACTCCTCCTTCTTCCAGATCTCTGTCCACCCATATCCATGTCCATGCTGCACTCTTCTGCTCCTTTACCCTTCCATCGCCCGTCCCGCTGTGGTGCTTTCCGCATGCGAGTCTGAAGAGGAAGAATATAAAGTAGTTGATTATTATTATTATTATTATTATAGATTGATATGTTTTTTCATTAAAGCTTTGGTTCTCAATAAAGGTGCCCCTCAGTCATGGAGTAATAAGTATGGGTTTCCATTAAAAATATGTATATTGAGATACAATGCAATCAACTTTAAACAAACAATTCAGCTTAGCAGTCTACATTAGAAGCAGCTCTTCTGCCAGCTGCTCTCTCCTCACGCATGCTGCTGCTTGCTTTGGTTAATTAGCATCGGTACATACAGTTAATTTTCATGCCTTCTAAAGTACTCTAATCTGTCCTTGTCACGGTTCATGGGTCAGTGCATTCATCTTGCATCTCTGTCTGATTTTGTGCTTCTATTAACTAGCAGCAGCTGCGGTAATGAGCACCAGCTGCAACTCATTTGCGCTGCCTTTAAGTTTGGCTGGCATCCTGTTCATGTTGTTGGTTCGTTGATTTCTCGTCTGTCTTTCTTGTCTAGTTGTGCTCCTGTTCCTCCAGCTGGTATTCTCTGGACCTTATTCCTCGCCTGCCTAGGATTCCTGCGCTGGGTTTGAGTTACTGCTGCTTGAGTGGTCTGGACGTGATTCATCTGGGGTCATGCCATCGTCTTCCTACGTTCTCATTGCTGACTATCTGAGCTACAAATAAACCATTTTAATTCAAGTTTATTTGTATAGCGCTTTTTACAAAATAAATCGTTACAAAGAAACTTTACAGAAAATTATGTTTCTACAATATTTAGTAGTAGCTAGTAGTTTGTGCACATTTGACAGGATTTTAGAAAAAATAATAATAATAATACAAGACGTAGTCAGCTAGACGATGAACTATCAATATTATTAAGTTATTATATGATTCAGTCACACATTTAGCAATAATTGTTAGTTCTGTTTGTTGATTCAAGGTTAGCATCATCTGGGGTCCTCTGAGGGTCAGCATCATCTCTTCTCAGGTGTTCTGGATCCAGACTGGAGCTTGTTTAAATCCTAGTTACCACGGGATGTAAATCCCGTGGCGAAACATAGAAACAAAATACAGACATCATTAGCATAGCTGCTGATCCAACAAAGTAAAATTAGTTTAACCCAAGTTAATGAATAAAAATGCAACTTTGAACAGATGCAACTACACTCACAATTAAAAAGAAACATTATTCGAATGCTTGGCGAAAGAGATGTGTTTTTAATCTAGATTTAAACAGAGAGAGTGTGTCTGAACCCCGAACATTATCAGGAAGGCTATTCCAGAGTTTGGGAGCCAAATGTGAGAAAGCTCTACCTCCTTTTTTACCCTGAACTTGGATCTCGTGACAGAACGAACCAACCAGAATGGATCCAGCAAGCTCGGCAGAATTAGGAGACTTTTTAAGGAGTAATAACTCTCGCATGGAATGCCAAGAGGACCAGATGATGGCTACGGGTTGTGCTGTCCAAACCCTGGTTGCTCAGGTTTTGGAACTTACCACTCAGTTTCAGCTCTTCAAGTTGGAGACCGTTTTTTCTCAGCAACCACCTGCGTCCAATCCACCAGCTGCCGTGGATCAAAGCACCCGTTCTACCACCATTAGCCTTTTATTCCGGGGAGCCCCAGTTGTGTCGCTCATATTTGACTAAATGCTCCCTCTATAATTCTCTTCAACCGTCATCGTTTCCCACAGAGGAATCTAAGATAGCATTCATTATAACTCTGCTCACAGGACAAGCAGCAAGCTGTGGAACCACCATGTGGGAACAGAGACTTCCGTGCTGCGCCTCCTCCCAAGTGTTTTCGCAGGGGCTGAAGAAGGTATTTGATCGCGCTGCTTATGGCAGAGAGGCAGCTAGACTTCTCGCGGAGCTGCAACAAGGGGATCGCACCGTAGCCGACTATTCTATCGAATTTCGTATTTTAGCCGCGGAGTGCGGCCGGAATTCTGAGGCACAGACGGACGTGTTTCTACACTGACTTTTGGAAACCATCAAGGACGAGATTTATTCCTTGGATTTACCCGCGGGGGTGGATAAACTCATTGAGCTGGCTATTTGTGTGGATGCCAGAGAGACGTGTCCAACAGAAGACACTATGGAGAATCCCTGACGTCACTCATCAGAGCAGCCTATAATCAGTCACTGAGGAGAGTGAGTTTTCTTTCCCTGATCCCGAACCCATGCAGATGGGCAGGTCTTGCCTTTCGCAGCAGGAGAAGCAGAGACGCAGGGAGAAGGGTTTATACTTGTACTGTGTAGGTAAGAGGTTACATAACGTTGGAGCAACTCTCAATAAATGCTCTCTTTCTGTCACGTCACACGTCACTACCGGTAAGGCTGACACTTCATGCATTAACTTTTGATTGTGAGGCTTTGGTGGATTCAGGGGTGGAGGGTAATTTCCTAGACTTTAAAGTTGCTAAAATACTTAAGGTACCCATGGTGGAACTTTCTCTGTCCATCTCTGCAGTAAAACTTAATGGGCAGTCGTTACCCTCCATCACACATTCCACAGTCTCAGTGAAACTCATCATCTCTGGACAACAAACTGAGTACATTGACTTTCTCCTCACTGACACTCCTGCTGCTCCTGTGGTTTTGGGGCATCCCTGGCTGGTGCTCCATAATCCCCACATAAACTGGGGAAAAAATTCTGTCTTGTCCTGGAGTGAATATTGTCATGCGTCATGTCTGTTGTCTGCATGTTCTCCTGTGTCTTGTTCTGTGTTTCAGGATGATCACACTGACCTATCTAATGTGCCACGTGAGTACCTCGACCTGAAGAGAGTGTTTAGTAAGTATCTGGCTGCTTCTCTACCTCTGCATCGTCTCTATGACTGTGCTATAGAATTATTGTCAGGTACAACTCCGCCTAAAGGCAAATTACATTCACTTTCCAATCTGGAGAGGGAGGTCATGGAGAAATATATTTCTGATTCTCTTGCAGCCAAGATCATCCACCCCTCTTCCTCTCCAGCAGGTGCGGGATTTTTTTTTTCGTAAAAAAGAAAGATGGCTCTCTTCGTCCATGTATTGACTATCGAGGGTTGAATGACATCATGGTGAAGAATACTTAGCCTTTGCCGTTGATGTCGTCGGCTTTCAAACGTCTGCAGGGAGCATAATTTTTCATGAAATTGGATCTCCGTAATGCTTATCATTTGGTTTGCATAAGAGAGATGAATGGAAGACCACTTTTAATACCCCCAGGGGGCACTTTGAATATCTTGTTCTTCCTTTTGGCCTTTGTAACGCCCCAGCGGTATTCCAAGCACTTGTCAATGATGTGTTGAGAGATATGGTAGATCAGTTCATTTATGTCTACCTGGATGACATACTGATATTTTCTCATTCTCTCCAGGAACAGAGCTGTTAGAGAATGGGCTTTTTGTCCAGTCTGTTGTACAGTCTGTTCCTTTTTTGGGATACATCGTCTCGGCCTAGGGGGTGCGCATGGATACCGACAAGATTCAGGCTGTGGTAAATTGGCCAACCCCATAGTCTCGTAAGGCCTCATATCTCAGATCATTATTTCATTTTGTGCAAACTTCATATAGTTAATACTGTAATTTTTACGCTCTCTTTAGGAATGCGAGCTGCATCGAAAACGCTATGCGGAACGCGCTTAGCATGAGTGACTCTGAATATCGTGTGTAATCTGTCTAATTGATGACTGTGACATCACCGCAGGGGTGACGTAAGCGACCAGGAAGCTATAAAAGCACATGCCGTGAAGCTAGCATTAGTTTCACGTCTTTCAGCAAGCGCTCTGTGTGTGCATGTTATTCTGTCTTGTCAGTCTTATTTATTGTTTGTCACTATAAGCTCCTCCAAAAGTAAGCAATAGTCAAAGAGCAAAGCTAAGACGAGACATCTGAAAGGCGAATTGTGTGTTCCTCTCTGCCCTTGCTACATCACGGGTGGGGATAGCAGGTAGCAGACTGCCTGCACTATGTGTGGCCAGTGCAGACGCTTCGATTCCGAAGGGCTCTCCTAGAGTGGGAGCCTGTGCCAACGTTCCTTGTGGTGCCAGTCCCGCTTTCGCCAAGGCGGAGCGGCACCTGCACTCGCTGGGTTTGCAGATATATCTGCTGGAGGGAATGGAGACGGACACATCCCTATCTCCTACCTCACCCACCAGGTATCCTCGATCTCTGGGTTTGGAAGCCCGAGCTGCGGTCCTTCCCCCCGAGTAATGGCCGCAATGCACTGCCTTTCTTTTTCCGAGGAGATTGAGCTCGATGAGATCGATGAGCTCGCAGTTGCACAAACATCAGCTGCATAAACATCAGTTGCAAAGACATCAGTGGCAGAAGCATCAGTTTCACAAACATATTATGCCTAAATATTCTAACGAGCAGGCATTAATGAGGAGCGCGGCTCGCACAGTCAACTCTCTGCAAAAATAATTGGACTGACTGTGCTTCTCCGCATATCGCATATCCTGGGACAGGCTGGAGACGGCTTTTCGTATCTCCACCCGTGTTTCCTAGATCTAGAGTTCATTCTCGAGGTTCGGAAGCCTGCGCTGTGGTTCCTTCCCCCTCTGACTGTGAACTCGCGACTGCAGCTATTTATCTCAGAGGAGATTAATATTGTTGGTGTGACCAAGCGGCTCATCCACAGCCGAGGCAATGCGTGTACAGGTGCAGGACATATAATTAGAATATCATCAAAAAGTTGATTTCACTAATTCCTTTCCAAAAGTGAAACTATATATTATATTAAATTCATTTATTACACACAGACTGATACATTTCAAATGTTTATTTCTTTTAATGTTAATGAGCTAACAGGGAACGTTCCCAGAACATTCACTAAAGTTCTTTAAAATTTGTGTAAATGTTAGTACAAAACGTTATTAAAATTATAACTTATAATGTTTTTAATGTTCTTGTAAGGTTGCTAGAAAGCGTTCTTAGAGCAATGTTCTCGGAACGTCTTTAGGACGTTATTGTACTTGATGAATGTTCTTATAAGGTTGATAGAAAATGTTCTTAGAACAACATTCTCGGAACTTCTTTAGGACGTTGTTTGTACTTGAATGTTCTTATAAGGTTGATAGAAAACATTCTTAGATCAATGTTCTCGGAACGTCTTTAGGACGTTACTTGTACTTGATGAATGTTCTTGTAAAGTTGATAGAAAACGTTCTTAGAACAAAGTTCTCGGAACGTCTTTAGGACATTATTTGTACTTGATAAATTTTCTTATAACGTTGTTAATGTTCTTGTAAGGTTGATAGAAAATGTTCTTAGCACAATTATCTCTGATTATTATGGTGTTATCCTAAAATATTCTGATAACAGCATGTCCTTATATTTTCATGCTACTTTATGAATGTTATCATAATGTTGGGAGAAACTTCTTTCTTATAGGCCAGGGGTAGGCAAGTTCGGTCCTAAAGAGCCGCAGTCCTGCAGAGTTCAGCTCCAACCCTGAAAAAAAACCTTTACCTACCTGTAGCCTTAGTAATCCTGAAGACGTTGATGAGCTTGTTCAGGTGTGTTTGATTAGGGTTGAAGCTGAACTCTGCAGGACTGCGGCTCTCTAGGACCGAACTTGCCTACCCCTGTTATAGGCTATATAAAACATGAATAGAATAGAATGGAATAAAATAGAATATGATAGAAATATAAATGTATTTAAATATGAAACTACAACTTCGAGTAAGTGGTGGCTAATCGCCTGAATGTAATTTATAATTAATTTTTAATTTATTGAAGTAACTTAGGCATATTAAGTGAATGGCATACACTGTAAAAGTGACAATCCATATCCATAATCCATACAATCTATTATTTTTAAGTATAAATGGCTGACCACAAAATATTTAAAATAAAAATTTGCATAATTCACTAGACAAAATAATATCCTGGTGTTTTTCAAAAACGTGTGCAATTATAAGTCAGTCACGTCACGTGCACTCCGCTCATCCCCCGCGGGACTACGGCTCACTCACTCACTGACGGGATCACAGCAGGATTAACGTTAATCACGATGTGGTCATGGAAAATAACAGGTAACGTTAAGCATTTAGAGCTTATTAATCCCATTTAAAGCACTTTTGAACGTTTGTGTTTTACTGTCAACTTTATCTGAAGATTAACAAGCTTAGTTATCATAATGTGTGTAACTCTAGCTAAGGTTAGCACAGAAGCAAGGAGCTAAAGCAACATTACATCAAAGTTATCAACGGCAAGTGTTATATATGCAGTGTTATACACAACAGTTCGTCAGTATCAAATTAAGAAGTATTTTATGGTTTATCACAGTAACACAGCATTAGACGAGTCCCGCAAAGTGTAACGTTATTTTCAAACTACCGTTAGAGAGACGCTGACAGCATCTTCCTCATCTCTAATAGTTTGTTTACACCAGACATGAATAGAGCATCTGGCATGAGTGTTTTCAATGTTAATTCAATGCAAATAGACAACCTGCTGTTCGATTCCCGTGAATGACGCGGGGCGAATTGAGCATTTCGAATCTGAACTTTAGCGTTAATAATAAAAATAAAATAAAATAAAGCATTTTGCGCCACGTTAACCAATCAGGAGCTTGCTCAAGTAGTGACGTGATTACAATGTAGCGAGTGGAGAAACTTATCATTGCTGTATGTGCATACACTAGCTGTTTCTCAATGTCAAGGAAGGATCCTCGGAAGCCAGTATTTCGAGGATGCTACGTCATCGACATCTGTCGAAGGACTGTTCCAAAGTCGAGGATCCTCGGAATTTCAACCAAGGACTGAGTCCTTCGTTCGAAGAATATCCCATACACAGGAAAGGATGCATATGTGTATCCTTCGCGCTCTTCGCGCTCTCAAATCACCCACAATCCTATGCGCGCAGCTTTGCTATATAACGTTAGTTCAAAAATTCAAAAATGTTGAACGTTAACGTAGTCAGAGCGTTAACGGTTTTTATTTACGTTACCAAACATTTGTTATAACTGTAGTAAATATAAGTAAAGTTTGACGTTTATATGCCAGTACAAATTACTACCATATTGATATTGTAAATTATACAAATACAAATGGTTAACTGAACTGGACCTGTCATTTAACAATTGGTTGCGTCATTGGCATTTCTTTTATAAATAACTAGTTAAGTGGTCCAAAGTAATTTAATGATACCATTCACAGCGTTATTCAAACGGACCTTTTCACTGATGTAATGACGCAATTACGTGCACTTGCTAGCCTGTTCCATTTACGTGTTCTCCGTATGCTAAAGAGAAGTCTCACCTAGCCTCTGAAGGAAGTGACTTGGAAGGATCAGTCCTACCAAGGAAGTATCCTTGACATTGAGAAACGCCTACCGAGCTGTATGATACTTCTTCATACTTTTATGGCGCGTTCACACCAGACGCAAATAAAGCATCTGGGGCGAGTGTTTTCAATGTTAAGTCAATGCAAAGACGCGAATAGACAACCTGCGGCGCATTTTACGCGAATGAGGCATTTTCGCCAAAGTTCAGAGTTGAAAAATCTGAACTTTGGCGAAATTTCACGCCACGTTACCCAATCAGGAGCTTGCTCTAGTAGTGACGTGATAACGACGTAGCGAGCGGAGGGAAAATCTGAAACAACAATGGAGGACAAACTTATCATTGCTGTATGTGCATACTCAGAGCTGTATGATACTTCTTCATACTTTTACAGAAAGAGGAATAAAAAGGATCTTGTATACATAGCTTGTATATAGCTTGTATATATAACATATTAATAGATTAATTGAATAAAGACCAAATATTAGATTTACCCCAAACAATTTAGATTTTATCTTGAACCACTAATGAGACATCAGAGCCAGCAGCACATGTCAGAAGGTCTAGCATATCAAATATCGCATTGCTGTTGCCTCTCTGTGCATCTCTCAGAAATCAGAGCTTCGCAAGAGTAATATCAACTAAAATAACAGCCTATATCATACATGTTCTACTATTTGTGTATATTTAAAAGGCAATGATTTAAACCTTATAGGCTAGGAAATTATACATGAATGAATGGAATAAGCACTGCGTGATCATCAATCAAACAGCCGCGTTGTCATCTCTGCGCATCTCTCAACCAGCTCTCTGTCAAGACTAGGCTAATAATCTGCTTAGATACAGATATATTTTCTACAAAGCACACATGTTTGCTTCTTTATCTTTTGCTGGTTTGCATCTCCCTGGCAGGGATTTGTGTAGTTCGATGGCACAGCAATGGTAAAATAACAGCAGGTGACCATTGCTACTTCTGGAGTGGACCCGATAGACTTGCCATCCCAAAGGCCCTCCGCAAGTCCCTCATCAGCTGGACACCCCTGAGCAACAGATAACTGTCGGCCTGCTTTCTCTACCAACACGGCAAGATGACGCTGGAAGCCGTTTGTCACCAACTGCCGAGTGTACCGAGGAGCAGAGCTTGGCAACACAGACCAGTTTTTGTTATTTTGGACCAAAATGTATTTTCGATGCTCCAACAAATTCTAACTGACCCTCTGATGTCACATGAACTACTTTGATGATGTTTTTATTACCTTTCTGGACATGGACAGTATACCATACATACATTTTCAATGAAAGCTCTCAGACTAAATATAAAATATCTTAAACTGTTCCGAAGAAGAACAGAGGTCTTACGGGTTTGGAACGACATGAGAGTGAGTCATTAATTAAATAACTAAACCTTTAAACAAGTTGGCATCAGAAATCACACAACAGAACAAAATTTTATTTTTTCATATTAAGTAAATGAAAAAAAAACTTGATTAAACAAAATAAACTAATTTAAAGTTTCAAACTGGTACAACCTGCACTAAGACTGAATGCAATATAATAAAAATATTGATTGCAATATTCATGAGGATTCATTTGTAAGTCTATGAAGTTATTCATACATGAATAATTTACATTTTACGTGTTGTATGTTTAAATGCTGTATATGCATTAGTATTAATTTGTAAATCTATAAAGTTTGCATATATTAATAATTTACATTTTATGTGTTTAGATGCTGTAAATACTTTTCAGCATCAAAACTACAATTCAGCATCTATGCAAACATAGGTAAATGTACATTATATAGAACCACATTTTGCATGAAATACATGATACTCCCATAGTGTATCTAATGCTCATTTATTTTTTCATTTTAATCTCCAGAGATAATGTTGTTTTTTGTAACTATGGGTAACAGTGTCAGGAGTAGGAGGGTTGCTTCAAATATGAGGGTATTTATGGACAAAACTCCGTTGCTTTGAGTACATTTAGGGAGTTAAAATAGATGGGCATGTACTATATATTTATATTTATCTTTACTTAACTGATGTTGATAATCTTCAACCTTTTAACAAAGAAAATCATCTCAGCATCTGCAGCAGATGATGACTTCAAATAAGACTCAAACTGAGAATATGTATCTCTGCTATCCACTTCGACCGGACTCCTGTCCAAAACTGCATCGTCTTACTGTTGTTAAAGTGGCAATGTATGTGTTAATTCTGCTGATGATCCTCACAACAGTTTTTGGGAACCTGCTGATCATCATCTCAATCTCTCACTTCAAACAGCTTCAGTCTCCAACTCATCTGATCGTTCGCTCTCTGGCTGCCAGTGACTGTCTGCTGGGCTCTTTGGTCATGCCGTACAGCATGGTGCGATCTGTTGAAGGCTGCTGGTATCTGGGAGATTTTGTGTGTAAAGTTCATTATAGTTTAGACATGACCTTCTGTATCTCCTCATTACTGCATCTCAGTTTAATATCTGTTGACAGGTACTGGGCCATTTGTGACCCTCTGAGGTACAAAATGAGGGTCACAAACAACACTGTGACTGTTTTTACTACCTTCATATGGCTGTTTTCATTTATGTACAGTTTCTCTGTTGTGTTTTCAGGAATAAGTGCAGTTGGATTAGAGATGTTAATATTGCAGAGTTCTTGTGTGGGAAACTGTGTTGTGTTTTTTAACAAGGAATGGAGTATTATATGTCCAGTTCTTGTATACTTCCTTCCCGGGACGATGATGAGCTCTCTGTATGTGAAAATCTTCTATGTTGCACAAAAACATGCAAAAGTTATGTCAGAAAGAGTGACTGGAGGGTTGAAGAGCCAAAGCTCTGCTCACAGAGAGAGAAAAGCAGCTAAAACTCTGGCCATTGTCATGGGTGTTTATTTGTTCTGCTGGCTGCCATATTTTACTGTTATTATTCTTGACCCTTTTTTCAATTATTGGACCCCAGCTGTTGTTTATGATGCTTTGTTTTGGTTTGCATATTTCAACTCGACTTGTAACCCCTTGATTTATGGATTTTTCTATCCTTGTTTTCAGAAGGCCTTTAAGATTCTCATATCCACTTATATCTGTAGCATCAAGCATTCTAACACATTAATATTTGAATGAATTCTGCTCTCACACCAATTTCAGGCATCACAATAAATATTTATTTTATGTAATTCTTTTTATTTCATATATGCTGAAACCATTTCGCAAATGTGTTTTAATGGATGCAGTTTTCGCATGCAGGGTTTGCACTTTATTCAAAATATATTTAAATTATTATAAAACAATCTAAATAGCCTTTTTTGTGTGTGAAATTAACATTATAAATAGCTTTTAATACTTTAAACTCTTTTGAACACATTTCACTGGATTTACATCAAAACAGTCTCCCTTTGGAAAACCATTCATCTTTTAGGAGTTTGTTTGGTTTAAATTCTTTGATTAAGATCCAGATGATTAAGGGAAGTATCCTCAACTGAACCAACCTGGTCACACTTATATCTTTTCAGTTTTTAAACAGAAAAAAGACATGTCTAACAGAAAACCAGTTTTAATTTGAAAGTTAAAATGTATAGACAGTGGTTGACATGATCAAATAGTCTCCCTGTTGAGTGTGTGTTGACGGTCTTTGTAGTTCGATGGTGGAGCTCAAAAAGCTCAATAATAGTTAAATAATAATAATAATAAAACAACTAAGCTCTTAAAAAAGTGACCATTTATCATCAAATGGTTCTTCAGGATAAGAGTCTAAATAAAACTTTTACAGTTTTCAGAGAACCTTTAATAATAATAATAAATAATTTGATTGAGTTTAGGTCTGTTCCTTGCAATCAGAACAGATTTGGATTCCAGTGCACAAATAAATTTGATTAGTTTTTTAATTATGTTTTTTTTAATGTATTTTATTGTTCTATTGTCAGTCACAGCATTTAAGAGAAAATGGAAAGATGAACCAAGTAAATATTGCATAAGTAATGGTTAAATGAGTGCAGAAGTGTTTTTCATTTATCTTGTTTAGGATTAAATGATTTGACAGCAGAAATTACACAACAGAACAACATTTTATCTTTTCATATTAAGCAAATGAAAAAAAAAAGGTGCAGGTGAACTGAATGCAATATAATAAAAATGTTAATGCTGGGTTTGCAGTATAAGGATTTATTTGTAAGTTTGTAAAGTTGCTCATACATAAATCATTTACATCTTAGTTGTTGTCAGTACGTCAATATTGTATATTTAGATGAAACTTTAAATATTTCACATACTTTTGAGAATCCAGCATTTAGTTGATCCTAAGTGCTTGTCGACACAGTTGAAATCATGACTGCTTTCTTCTTTCAAGAGGGGGTTTGGAACGATAAAGAACGCGACACACACCACTCCCAGAAATCCTGTATAATTCAACCAATCCGATGATGACTTCAAAACTCCTGAAGTCTTTCCACTTTGCCATATGCATCAGATGTTCAGCCAACGGTCTGTGGGCATGACGTCTGAGACTAACTTTTATGTATCTGTTCCACAAGCACCACCTTCTGGCAAAGAATGAATTTGCATATTCACTTATATCACATTTAATGGTGAACAGTGTTGTTGATGTTAACTGGCATATCAACAAGGGGAAAAAATCTAAATTTGACTCAAATAATAGTCCCATAGACTGCCAAGTAAGTAACACTGTCAAGGTCCAGAAAGTATGAAAGACATTGTCAGAATAGTCAATCTGCCCTCAGTGGTTCAACTGTAACATTATGAAGCAACGAGAATGTTTATATTTTTGGCGACGAAAACAAAAATAATTATTTTATTCAATAATTCCTTTGTCAACAGTGTGCTCTGTGTATCTCCATATCACCGTAAGCTGGGTATGGTCTTCTGTGTCAGCCACACCACAAGGTTGCACTATTTTCTTTAAAATCAATGCTAAATAAATGTAAAAAAAAAAAAAAACAGCACATCATTGTGGTGCAGCTCATAAAGAAGAGCATACATGGGGCTAAAGGCACATCTTAAGGAAGAGTTTTGCACTACTCCCATAGTAAATCTAATCCTCATTTAAAAGTCTTATATGGTGCTATTTTCAAAGATCAATATTTTGTGTACTGGGTGTCAGAAAATATGTTAACATGCATTAATTTAAAAATCACATTATTTCTCATGTGCAGTACATTATTGTAGATCCTCTATGTCCAGTCTTTCTAAAATGTGGCAATTTACCATTTGAGAAGGGTCTTTAAAGATAGATGCTAAATAGCACTTAAAAAAATGGTTCCCCTATAATTATGTGCCAATTAACCAATTTTTGTGTTGCTTTGGACAATATTCTTTAGAGTATATTCTTTAAAATGAGTTGGCAGCAGAAATCACACCCCAGGCAGCAACATAGTGTTGACCCAGAAACGGCCCCACATCTGGCCAACATAAAACCGAGTCTGCATTTGTGATTGAAGAAACGACAAACTACAATTGCTACTCTACACTGCTCAAAACTCGCGTTTGAATCCCCAGTGGCAAATCCTTTAAATATGTAAACGTACTTACAGGCTGTTGAAAATAGTCCCACTTTATAGAAACAACTTGTGTGTAGACGCCATTCTAGGCTACATTCCTAGGTTCAGGAAACACTCCTCCGGAAAATGTGCTGCAAACATCTGAATATTTAGGTCGAACTGTTCTGGAACAGTGTTGTAAAAACAACTTAACCGCTGATTTCTAGTTGTGTCCTCTTTTCGAAGCCAAACAATGTAGATTCACTTTCACTATGAAACACAGCGTCTCCACGACATGGCAGCAGAAGCAACAGTGAGAATAACATGTACGCCTTTTTCTTTACGTGAACATTTGGACAGCATTATGCAAATCTTCCCACATTGTGACGTAGACGTGGGGGCATGTTAGAACGAGCCATTTTAGGTAGACATTGTTGACTCTTGACTTTTAAAAATAATATCTCTTTGGATTTGAGACATTAGTCTTTGCAACTTTACAGATTTTCTTTATGAACCAAGAGCTTGTAAGGAAAACTTGAAATCACATCATATGACCCCTGTAATAAATGCAGTTAAAAACAGAGTTCCATTAATATAACAACTGAATGCAATAAAATAACAATATTAATGTGGTGATTGCAGTATTCATATGGATTCATTTGTAAATCTATAAAGTTTACATAAATGAATAATTTAAATTGTATGTATTTAGATGCTGTAAATGCTTTTCAGCATCAAAACTACAATTCAGCATCTATGCAAACATAAGTAAATGTACGTTTTATAGAACCACATTTTGCGTAAAATACATGATAGTGTATCTAATGCTCACTTATTTTTTCATTTTAATCTCCAGAGCTAATGTTGTTTTTGTAACTATGGGTAACAGTGTCAGGAGTAGGAGGGTTGCTTCAAATATGAGGATATTTATGGACAAAACTCAGCTGCTCTGAGTACATTTAGGGAGTTAAAATAGACGGGCATGTACTATATATTTTTATTTATCTTTACTAAACCTATGTTGATAATTGCCAATCTTTTAACAAAGCAAATCATCTCACCATCTGCAGCAGATGATGACTTCAAATAAGACTCAAACTGAGAATATGTTTCTCTGCTTTCCACTCCGGCCAAACTCCTGTCCAAAACGGCATCGTCTTGCTGTTGTTAAAGTGGCAATGTATGTGTTAATTCTGCTGATGATCCTCACAACAGTTTTGGGGAACCTGCTGATCATCATCTCAGTCTCTCACTTCAAACAGCTTCAGTCTCCAACTCATCTGATCGTTCACTCTCTGGCTGCCAGTGACTGTCTGCTGGGCTCTTTGGTCATGCCGTACAGCATGGTGCGATCTGTTGAAGGCTGCTGGTATCTGGGAGATTTTTTGTGTAAAGTTCACTATAGTTTAGACATGACCTTCTCTATGTCCTCTTTACTGCATTTAAGTTTAATATCTGTTGACAGGTACTGGGCCATTTGTGACCCTCTGAGGTACAAAATGAGGGTCACAAACAACACTGTGACTGTTTTTACTACCTTCATATGGCTGTTTTCATTTGTGTACAGTTTCTCTATTGTGTTTTCAGGGATAGGTGCAGTTGGAATAGAGATGGTCATATTGCAGAGTTATTGTGTGGGAAACTGTGTTGTGCTTTTTAACAAGGAGTGGAGTATTATATCTCCAGTTCTCGTATTCTTCCTTCCCGGGATAATCATGAGCTCTCTGTATGTAAAAATCTTCTATGTTGCACAAAAACATGCAAAGGTTATGTCAGAAAGAGTGACTGGAGGGTTGAAGAGCCAAAGCTCTGCTCACAGAGAGAGAAAAGCAGCTAAAACTCTGGCAATTGTTATGTGTGTTTATTTGTTCTGCTGGGTGCCTATTTCTACTGCATCTTTCCTTGACCCTTTTTTTAATTATTGGACCCCAGCTGTTGTTTATGATGCTTTGTTTTGGTTTGCATATTTAAACTCGACTTGTAACCCCTTGATTTATGGATTTTTCTACCCTTGTTTTCAGAAGGCCTTTAAGATTCTCACATCCACTTATATCTGTGGCATCAAGCATTCTAACACATTAATATTTGAATGAATTCTGATCTCACACTTATTTCATACAACACAATAAATATTTATTTTCACGTAATTCTTTTTATTTCATATATGCTGAAACCAATATTCAAATGTTTTAATAATTTAGTAATCTGATGTAAAACAGAGGCACTCATGCAGGGTTTGCACTATATTCAAAATATATTTCAATTTATATATAAAACATATAAAACAACCTAACATTACATTACATAATTACATAACCTGCATTTTTGTGAAATTAACATTATAAATTGCTTTTAAAACTTTAGATTCTTTTGATCACATTTCAGTGTATTTACATTAAAATTTAGGAGTTAGTTTGTTTTAAATTTCCTGATTAAGGTCCAGATGATTAAAGGAAGTATCCTCAACTGAACCAACCTTGTCACACTTATATCTAATGTTTAAAAACCAGAAAGACATGACTAGCAGAAAACTAGTTATAAGATGAAAGTTAAAATTTATTAACACTTTAAGAAAAATATCACGTTGAGTGTGTGTTGACGGTCTTTGTAGTTTGATGGTGGAGCTCCAAAAGCTCAGTAATGAAGTGACTCTGAAAGGATTTTTTAACAGTTACAGACAAAAAAGAAATTAAATTAAATTATAAAAACCTAAGCTGTTAAAAAAGGACCATTTGTCATCAAATGATTCTTTAGGATATTAGTCTAAATAAAACTGTTTCTATTTGCAAAGAAACTTTAATAATAATCATTTGGATCATTTAGTGTGTGTGTTCACAGCGCAAACTCCAATCTGTGTGTTTTTATGAAAATAACATAAATTGACTGGAACTACCTGTTCTTTCAGCTGTTTGAACACACCGAGTTTAGGTCTGTTCCTTGCAGTCAGAACAGATTTGGATTACAGTGCAAAAATAAATTCTATTTGTTTTTTAATTTATTTTTAATGTATTTTATGGTTCTATTGTCAGTCACAGCATTTCATTAGCCAGGACCACGGCACAAACAAGCTATGAAACAGTTAGTTAAACAGAGTGTTGGAGAAGAGTAGAAAGAGGATGAAAGGGTAGAGGGAATGGGATGATGGTCAGATTGATCAAAGCATCTAGAATTGATGGCTCAGAGAGACTCAGGGTGGGGGTACCTTCTTTATCATATATTTAGGCCAGACAGTTAGGACCCCCCTATACAACCTGAAAGAAAGAGAATGTGGGATAAGGTTGGCTGAATGGATGAGAAAGGGAGGGAAGGGTGGGTTCGAGAGAAAGAAACAAATAGTATGGTGTGACGTGGCCTGATATACAGTATGGAGGTTTCCAGATGTCAGGTGATTTAGCCAAGAATTTAATGTTTTTTGTGGCGTTATCTGTTAAACAGTTAACTCCATTGCACTAGTTAGGACCATGCCACATACAAGCTATGAAACAGTTTGTTGGGGAAGAGTAGAAATGGGAAATGAGACGAAGAGTTGGCTACGGAGACTGAGAAGTCCCTATATATGAGTTGCTCAGAGATGGAATCGTTGTTGAGCAGAGATTAAGTAAGCCTAACTGCCAAATATGCTCATCGCTTGTTTACCCATGCCAAAAAGTAGTAGACTTCAAGTTTATTTTATTAAGTATACTTATGCAGCAAGTATACAGATATCAGTGTTCTAGTAGTATACTTGTAAGTGTACTGCAATACTCCTTGGTACTTAATTGCCCCCCTTTCTAGTATATAAAAGTGAACTATAACAGTAGCAAACTTTGAGTATACAACTAGTTTAACTCTATGTTTGTAGTACTGCAATTATACTAAAAGTGAACTTATAGGTATACTGACAGTTTAGTAATTAAATACTTTGTACACTTTGAAGTATAGTCTCAGTAAACTACTAGTTTAGTAGTTTTATTCTGCAAATATACTTATAAGTTTTCTTTAAGTGAAGTTTACATCACACTTGAAGTATACTACTATGTCCCTATTTAGGTTTTAATTTGGATATATTTAGTGGTATGAATATCTGAACATACAAAACATCCAAAGAATAAAAAAATAAACAAAAACATTTTATTCTAGCTTCATATATTCTAAAAAAAAAAAAATTGTGGGTAAGTTTCATAAAAAATTAAAGAAATAAAAAAGACTATGAATTGGTTTCAGAATGATAATAAAAACGTAGATGGAGTCGATCAACACCCCAAAACTCGACTGTAATTATTACCTTTTCATCTTGGCCGTTTTATTCCATAAAGTTAAATTTTTGGTGCTGTTTCATGTCAGATGATTGCGTTACATATGCTAGTATCTGTTGTTTCTTATCTACATCTACATATATACATATATAACAATGAAAACACAGATTCGAGGAGCACGAGTATAGTTCAAATATATTTAGATTTTTTGTAAGTATAGGTCAATTATACTTACATGTAATTTTAATTATATTTCTGAGAAGTAAATAAAGCCCATTTTTGAGTTCAGGAGCAAGTTCAGCTTCCTGCTTGATGAAGCTGTCCTTCAGTCTGCTGGTCCTAGCCTGGAGACTCTGCAGTCTCCTCCCTAATGGCAGCAGATTGAAGGGGCTGTGTAACGGGTGGGTGTGATCACCTGCAATGCAGAGGGCTTTGTGAGTGAGATGTGTACCGTAAATGTCCTGAAGGGTAGAGAGACACCAATGATCTTCTCAGCTGCTCACACTATGCGTTGCAGAGTCTTTCGGCAGGATGCGTTGCAGGCGCCATACCACACAGTGATGCAGCTCGACAGGATGTTCTCAATGGTGCTTCTGTAGAAGGTGCACATGATAGGGGGTGGGGCTTTGGCTCTCCTCAGTTTGCGGAGGAAGTAGAGATGCTGTTGTGATTTCTTGGCCAGTGCTTGTCGGTCCAGGAGAGGTCCTCTGTTATGTACACATCCAGGAACTTGGTGCTGCTCACTCTCGCCACAGTTGCACCATTGATGGTCAGAGGAACATGCTGAGTGTGTGCTCTCATGAAGTCAACAACAATCTCCTGAATCTTCTCCACGTTCAGTGAGAGATTGTCACTGCACTACCCGGTCAGGTGGCTCACCTCGCTCCTGTAGATTGTCTCATCTTTGTTGCTAATGAGACCCACCACAGTCATGTCATCTGCAAACTTAATAAAGAGGTTGGAGCTGTGTGACAGTGTGCAGTCATGGGTCAGCAGAGTGAAGAGGAGGGGGCTCAGCACACATCCTTGGGGGGGCCCAGTATTCAGTGTGATGGTGCTGGATGTGTTGCTGCCGACCCATACTGCCTGAGGTTTTCCAATCAGAAAGTCCAACAGCCAGTTGCACAGCAAAGTGTTGAGCCCCAGCTGGATCATTTGAGCATTGTTGAATGCTGAACTGAAGTCTATGATCTGCATTCTGACGTACAAGTCCTTTTTGTCCAGATGTGTGAGTGCTGAGTGGACGGCAGTGGCGATGGCATCATCGGTCGACCGGTTGGACCGATAAGCAAACTGGAAGGGGTCCAGGGGGGCGGGGAAAACTAGCCGTTCAAAGCACTTCATGAGGAACAAAATACATTGTGTCAAAGCAACTGAACAACATTCATTAGCAAAACAGTGTGTCAATAATGCAAAATGACAGTTAAAGGCAGTTCATCATTGAATTCAGTGATGTCATCTCTGTTCAGTTTAAATAGTGTATGTGCATTTATTTGCAATCAAGTCAACGATATCGCTGTAGATGAAGTGACCCCAACTAAGCAAGCCAGAGGCGACAGCGGCAAGGAACCAAAACTCCATTGGTAACAGAATGGAGAAAAAAAACTTGGGAGAAACCAGGCTCAGTTGGGGGGCCAGTTCTCCTCTGACCAGACGAAACCAGTAGTTCAATTCCAGGCTGCAGCAAAGTCAGATTGTGTAGAAGAATCATCTGTTTCCTTTGGTCTTGTCCTGGTGGTCACCTGAGACAAGGTATTTACAGGGGATCTGTATCTGGGGCTCTAGTTGTCCTGGTCTCTGCTGTCTTTCAGGGATGTAGAGGTCCTTTCTAGGTACTGATCCACCATCTGGTCTGGATACGTACTGGATCCGGGTGACTGCACTTACCCTCTGATCTGGATACAGACTGGATCTAGTGGCTATGGTGACCTCGGAATAAGAGAGAAACAGACTAATATTAGCGTAGATGCCATTCTTCTAAGGGTCTGTCTGAGGTCAGCATCATCATCTGGTCGCCGGGAGGATAGTTTTATGATAGTTTTAGCTATGATAGATAGGATAGCTATGATAGTTTTATAGAAAGTGAAGTGAAGTATGGTATGGTATGCAGCCAAGTATGGTGACCCATACTCAGAATTTGTGCTCTGCATTTAACCCATCCGAAATGCACACACACAGAGCAGTGAACACACACACACACACACTGTGAGCACACACCCGGAGCAGTGGGCAGCCATTTATGCTGCGGCGCCCGGGGAGCAGTTGGGGGTTCAATGCCTTGCTCAAGTGCTAGAGCATAGGCTCCTGTAACACCTGCCAGATAAAAGGATGGTGAAAAGTCCATGGTTAGGGTGAGAGGCATCCTTGATGATGTTTCTTGTCCTGCCCAGGCAGCGCTTGAGTTAAATGTTCTCAATTAAAGTTAACTGCGTGCCGGTGATCCATTGAGCAGTTTTCACCACAAGCTGGAGTGCTATGCGTCAGATGCAGAGCAATTACTGTACCATACTGAGATGCAATATGTGAGTATGTTCTCAATATTACAATGGTAGAATTCCACAAGGATCCTGGGACTCAGGTGAACTTTCTTAAGGCTCTGTAAGAAGTAAAGGCGCTGCTGTGCCTTTGTGACCAGGGTGGAGGTGTTAAGGGACCAGGTGAGGTCATCAGATATGTGGATGCCAAGGAACTTGAAACTCGACACATGCTCCACTACAGCTACGTTGATGTAGATGGGTGTGTGTGCATGACTCCTAGACCGCCTGAAGTCCATAATGATCTCTTTTGTATTAGTCCGCCATTATAAAAGAATATTACTGAATTCAGTCTAGCGGGAGTGTAAGCACTCTAAAAAAAAAAGCTATAAGCTTTAAGTGAGTTCACCAAAACCTCACTGACCAAAAATTGGTATCAGCGATGTTAATATTTAGTAAAATCGTCTTAAATTATAGAAATATTAACTCTGTCTTCATTTGTATGTTAATCTATAAGATTTTGGGCTGATCAATAGTAAGATTTTGTCAAAAGTCCCCCACCATGGCCCTGCCCTGCAACATCAAGCCCCGCCCCCCAGCAGCCCCTAGATAAAGTATGTTTCTGCATCTATTGTTCAAAATTAACCTAATAACCTAAACATAGATCAAAATTTTATCGTTTATTTATTGCTCATGAATTTCCCTTTTTAGGTCAATTATTTATTAGGTTTTATTACACTTAATTAAGCAACTCTTTTCATTTTGGACTGGGAAAGGATTTTTAGTTCTGGAAGTTCTAGTGTTATGAGAGGCCATGTTAGCATTTTATGTCACACTCATAAAAATAATAATAATAATAATAAAGGGACATGTTTGATCATTTTTCAGTAAGTACACATTTAGTTTTTAGTTAATCTCCATTTCAAGACAGAAGTGGGTTCATTTTTTCCCCATTTTATCTCCTGAGGTCATGTAGTATTTGTAACTATGGACAACAGTGACTGGTGTGGGGAGGGCTACTTCATATCTGAGAGTATATATGAATAAGTCTGAGCTGCTTCTCCATTTAGGGAGTTAGAAGGGCATGTATATGTTCATTTGACTTTGGTTATTGGTTTTTACCTAACTATAATTTGTAAAATTATTCTGTTTATACTTTGGTTTATAATTGTCTGCCATCATACATTATACGTTATTAAGAAAATCTCAGCATCTGGAGCAGACGTGATGACTTCAAATGAAACACAAACTGAGAACATCCTTCTCTGCTATCAACTCCGACCGGACTCCTGTCCAAAACTGCATTGTCTTACTGTTGTTAAAGTGGCAATGTATGTGTTAATGCTGCTGATGATCCTCACAACAGTTTTTGGGAACCTGCTGATCATCATCTCAATCTCTCACTTCAAACAGCTTCAGTCTCCAACTCATCTGATCGTTCGCTCTCTGGCTGCCAGTGACTGTCTGCTGGGCTCTTTGGTCATGCCGTACAGCATGGTGCGATCTGTTGAAGGCTGCTGGTATCTGGGAGATTTTGTCTGTAAAGTTCATTCTAGTTTAGACATGAGCTTCTGTATCTCCTCATTACTACATCTCAGTTTAATATCTGTTGACAGGTACTGGGCCATTTGTGACCCTCTGAGGTACAAAATGAGGGTCACAAACAACACTGTGACTGTTTTTACAACCTTCATATGGCTGTTTTCATTTCTCTACAGTTTTTATGTTGTGTTTTCAGGTGTAAACACAATTGGTTTGGAGTTGTTTATTATGCAAGTTTATTGTGTGGGAAGTTGTGTTCTGTTTTTTAACAAGCAATGGGGTCTTATATGCCCAATTCTCACCTTTTTTCTTCCTGGGACAATCATGAGCTCTTTGTATTTAAAAATCTTCCATGTTGCACGAAAACATGCAAAGGTTATGTCAGAAAGAGTGACTGGAGGAATGAAGAGCCAAATCTCTGCTCACAGAGAGAGAAAAGCAGCTAAAACTCTGGCCATTGTCATGTGTGTTTTTTTGTTCTGCTGGCTGCCGTATTTTACTGTTACTGTTCTTGACCCTTTTTTCAATTTTTTCACCCCAGCTGTGGTTTTTGATGCTCTAATTTGGTTTGCATATTTAAACTCCACTTGTAACCCGTTGATCTATGGTTTTTTCTACCCTTGTTTTCAGAGTGCATTTAAGATTCTCATTTCCACTTACATCTGTGGCAACAGGGATTCAAATGCTACAACATTTAAATGAACATGGCCAAATGAATAACCCCAAAATTATCATATAACTTTTTTCTGTAATTTTTTTCTATGGCAATGCATTAATTTATTGATTTATCTATTTTTATTGGGTACAACAGGGTTGAAGACATACCTGAACCCGGGGAATCCTAACATATGAAATTATTGTCAGAAAAAATCTTTTTATCTTATTTTTTGCCACTTTTTCGGTGCACCCAGAGCTCCAGATAAATCATTAATCAAGTGACATTTATAGATTGTGATTAATATATATATATATATATATATATATATATATATGTTAAAAAAAAATTAATGTTGAATCTATTTATTATTTTCTGATTAGCCCATTTATCCTTACCAATCACCTTAGTTAACCTGAATAATAACCATAAGGTATCTACATTTACTAAGGCATCTATAAGCATAGATTTACAGTTCAGAGATTTATAAAAAGATAAACTGCAGTCTTTAAAACCAACTTTGTGGGGTTTTTTTTTTTTTTTTTTTTTTTTAAGAAAAGGAATGAGTCAAAAGACATTTGTCTTGTTCAGACCATCAGTCCAAATCTGATTATTTGTATATTGGAATCTGATTTAAATGATTGTCCACACTGTGTATTGCTGTGTAACTGTTCAAACCGGATCTGTGTGTCCGTGGCACTCTTTTGTTTTGCTGGATATCTGCATTGGTTTCTATGGCAACCAAGTTGTGTTAGTATGCCTACAATAAAAACAGCAACAACAATACAGATATTTACAGATATTGTCTTACAGCATGACAACATGTTGCCATCGCACTGGATTATGTAATGTCTTATGGGGTAGCAGCAGAAATGTAGGAAGCTGGAATGCGCAGTTGTGTATTCTGTGCTGCTGTCTCTGCCAGTCTCGAAACTCAAAGAGGTGTAGGCCAGCTCTATATTGTCATTTTCTGCTTGACTTGCACTTTTCAAAAACACAACATTGTTTCTACAAGACATTCATCATGTTTTCCACAAACAGCATCTGACATGTTTACATTTTCTGTATTTTGAGAAAGTGAAGTCTTCTTGATTTTGCCAAGTATGAAATGTTCCTGGATCAACATCTTTTGATGATCCTGGATCAACATTATTTTCCAAAAATATAGACTTAACCCAACCTCTACCCCTAAACCTAACCCTACCCACATTTTATTCCTTAAATGTGGTGTTAGCGCAGTGGATAAGACACACGTCTGTGTCAGAATCCACTGTGAGACACCAATGTGTCCCTAAACAAGACACTTAACCCATAGTTGCTCCAGAGGCGTGCGACCTCTGACATATATAGCAATTGTAAGTCGCTTTGGATAAAAGCGTCAGCTAAATGAATAAATGTAAATGTAAATCATTAATGATGGTGTAGAAGCACCAAACCCTGATTGTAATCCTAAAACAGATATTTCCTGAAAAGTTATATATCAATTCTGACTGGTTGATTGAAATGTTGTGTCAGGAACAACAAGGATGTTGATCCAGGAACATGTTGTACTTGGTGAAATCACACTCACCAGAAAGTGATATAAGCAAATGAAATTGCACAAAATCTGATCTGAAACAGATTTCCATAAAAGAAGTTTAAGTAATATTTCAAAGCATAAAAATGTAGTTTAAAGCAGATTTGTAAGTCATATTTCAAGTTTTGCTGTTCATTGTTGATAAATATGATTGGATTCCAAACGGATAAGTTAGGCTTATCAAAAATCAGATTTGGAAAGTCTAAACAAGGGTTATTATATGGATTTAAAACATATAAATATATCAAACTTACCGTTTTAATTATTTAGATTTAAAATACATATTAGTTTCTTGTCAATATACAGGTTCAAATTTACAATTGTGTGTTTGGTGTGTAAAAAATATGGGTTGATTTTCACATGCGTCTGAACAGAAACAGTAGACAGGCTTAATGAAAATCCAAATAAATTCTCTGCCAGTAGGTGACCGAAGAACAGAATGGGAGAAATAGAGCAGTTTCCTCACTAATGGAGGAACACAAAACAGCACTGCACTCATAAACACTGCGTGATCAAGTATTATATGCAGGTGAGATGAACATTAGGGAAGAAGCTATGCAAAATCAGATCTGAGTGGTCAGACTGAAACAGATTTCCAGAAATGCAGCCTGAAAGGGATTTTAAACCTGTGGTGTGAGAGACCTGGGTTTAAATCCCCTGTGAGACACCAATGTGTCCCTGAGCAAGACACTTAACCCCTAGTTGATCCAGAGGCGTGCAACCTCTGACATATATAACAATTTTAAGTCGCTTTGGATAAATGTGTCATCTAAATTAATAAATGTAAATGTAAATGTAAACCACCTGAATGTAGCTTGAAACGGATTTGTAAAAATCTAATTTCATATGATTTTTTGACATTCGCATTTGCGATTGGATTTCAATCGGATATGCACAAAAATCCGATTTGGACTGACAGTCTGAACAAGGCTATTCTAAACCTTAGCCTTTTAAATGTTATGTTCTTGTTTTTACATCCTCAAAAATAAGAATTCTTGAAATTATAATTAAGACATTCCTTGTTCAGTTTAACGAATTTAAGACTTTTTAAGGCCTTATGCTGTATACTGTCCATGCCCAGAAAGGAAAGGAACAAAATGTTTTTTCAACGCTTCAACAAATTCTAACTGACCCTGTGAGGTCACATGGACTACTTCGATGATGTTTTTATTACCTTAATTTTCAATTGAGAGACAGAAAGCTCTTGGACTAAATCTAAAATATCTAGAAGCTGTGTTCCGAAGATGAACGGAGGTCTTATGGGTTTGGAATGACATGAGAGTGAGTTATTAATGACATCATTTTAATTTTTTTTGGTGAACTAACCCTTTAAATTTGATAAACCAAATTTAAGATTTTTTAAGGGCCCATGTAAACCCAATATATATCTGTATGAATGAATTGAATATTGTTTAAAAACATATCTGTATGAATGAATTAAATATTGTTTAAAAACATATCTGTGTGAATGAACTGAATATTTTTTTTAAATAAATCTGTATGAATGAACACGTTTTCAAAATTCCCCACACAGTGAACATAACAGCAGTATATGTCAGCTAAGCTGTAGATAATTTTCCATTGTTTTGGCACAAAATGCACTACACTACACTACATTTTTTCCTACATTAATTTTTTTTCAATTTACATGAATTATTTTCTAGCTTATATTATACAACCATCACCAATACTCTTTATTCTATTTTCATGTAGTGTTTGTTGCTATGGGTAACAGTGACAGGTGTAGGGAGGGTTAGCTTAAACCTGAGAGTAAAAACTTGGTTCACTTGTCTGGTCTGAACCCAAGTTCGATTTTTTCCCCTTCCCCAACTGGACTGCATTCATATTATTTTATGTGGGTCATCAAGCCAGCAGCTGTTTACCCCATTGCTTAGTAACGTTTGTGCAGGAGAAGGCAGCAAATGCATAACTCTCTGCATTTTTATGTACTTTATGTTTTTGAACCGTTCGTTTTGTACATAACGGCATTTGTGTTTCATGAATGTATTTATGAATTTAATGTTTTATGAAGGGCCTATAGCCCTCTGTTTGTCACGCGTCAGTCACGCTCATAAAAAAATTGGGTTGCACTTTATTTTACAGGGCGTGTACTAACATGTACTTATAGTGTACTTACAGTGTATTTATCTAAGAAAGTTCTGGTAACACAAGGTAACATGAACCGTACCCCAGACCACTGTATTTAAGCGGACTTGGATACAGTTCGCGGGTGTGCACCCGATTTCATACAGCGTTCACATCATTCAAATGAACCGAACTATGACGTCAATCAAACCCGGTGCGCACTAAAAGTGCTAGTGTGAAAGTGCCCTAAGACTACTGAAATCGAGCATCGCGTTAGTTCAGTCAGGCCATGTTAGTCACGCTTGCATCAGCTGACAATCAACTGTTCCTGATGTGTACCAATCCAGTCTTGACACCTATCACCTACGGTCTATTTAACTTCCCATTATTCAGTGTCTCTCCATCGCATTGCTGCTTGCTAGGCTTGTTGCGATAGTCGGTGTTACCGGTGATACACGGTGTTTAACCCACCTACCGGTCATAGCACTTGACCACCGGCACCGTCCCCATCGTGTTGAAGTTTTAGCCTATAGAAATTAAAGCACTTAATTCAGTTAGTGACTACGTGCCTTCGTAATTTAGCGTAAGCGGAACGAGCGCCACAGTAAAGCAGCAGGTGTCCGATTTCATTTATCATTTGAGGAGAGTGAGGCGAGCTAACTGGCAAAGGATGGCGGAAGATCTGGTTTCAAAGCGAAATGCAAAAGCACCTATTTGGAAATATTTTGGATTCAAACCAAATGCCAACAGGGAACCTGAAAACGTTAACCAGGCAACCTGTAAACTTTGCCTGATGAAAGTGGCAGCATCCGGAGGTAACACTTCGAATTTACATGCACATCTTCAAGCACACCACAAAAATGAAGATGGGTCCAGTGGCAAAAAATTAACCACAAAAGCCTGACACACAACCGCAGCCTTCGATAGGTGGTGCATTTGCGCCAAGTTTAATGAAGTTTTTGATGTTCGTTCGTTTCATATTCGATGGTTGTGCGGTGTTTTTTTTTTTTTTTTTTTTTTTTTTGCTGAAAAAGGCATGCACTTTATTTAACGAATAGTGAATTTTTTTTAAATATAATTTCTTGTTTGATACTTGCACGATGTGTGCAGTGGTTCGTTTTGTTAATAAATGCACTTTAAAGGTGTTTCATAAGTGCTTTTGTTTAGTTTTTGCATGGTGTGTTGTTATTATTCATTTTGCAATAAAGATGTGTGTAATACAAGCGAGTGTCTTATTGTTTTGTGTATTTTTATTAAGAATAAAATAAATCAACCCATGATTAATTGAAACAAATGCTACTGAATTGCCGCTAATTAAAGTGAAAGTAAATTGAGACGTGTGCACGCATGCACGACCGCATTTTCGGCCACAACGAAATCCCCGACACGCAACCCCGGTGACACCGGGATTACCGGTTTTTTTTACACGTCGATTAACCGGTGGAAAAAATCTGTCACCGCAACATCCCCTACTGCTTGCAATAAACTCCATCCTCCAACCCCAACTCCACCAACTGAACCTGTAATCTGATCTAACTTGTTCTTTCTTTACAGTGTCTTCATCAGAAGCAGTCTCTATGACATTTTGTTTACAACTCATGTAATTGTGAATTGTAATTATGTATGCTTATAATGGTTCTGTTCTGTACCCCAGGGGGGTTTGTCTTGCTCTCCCCGCTCTGTCCAAGCATGGCTGCATGGACAGGCGTGTGGAGTGTTGCCCAGAACATAACCATACCGCCAACACTAACTGTATGCAATTATAATTGTCATGAATATACTTGACGGAAGTGGTCCTGATTGAACTAGTAGTTTACTGAGACTATACTTCAAAGTGTACTAAAAATGCTACAAGTATTTAATTAGTAAACTATCAGTATAAGCAGTCAGGCTCTGTACCTGTGAAAAGGCTTGAGAATTAATGCTTTAGCTTATAGCTTTTTGTTAAAGTAGGTCGTTGTATATAAAAAAAATATATAAAATAATAAAATAAAAACGTGTTTATAAAGCATTTGAAGCACTGACTGCTGCTAAAGAAGGTTCTTTTTTTTTTTTTTTTTTTTTTTTTACAGTGTTTCCAAAATTATTGTCAGGCAAAAGACAGAATACATTTCAGGTCAAGTTTCTCCATCTGGCATTCTAGACAAGAAAAAAAACTTTCTATTAATTTTACAAATCAATATTTGTCTCCATCTGGTGGATCATCATTCAAGTGTTTTGAAAATGATTCTGATGGAGAATCACTTAATTTCAATTGTAAATAAACGTACAATGGCTGAAGGCACCAAAGAACATTTTGAGCCTTGAGGACAGGAGACAGCACTAATGATGGATTCTGGGAAATATAGGAGCTTAGGGCTAAGATTTGATGTAAAGGATTCGGAGGTTTGGGGAAAAAACTGCAACAATTTTTATACATTTATAATTTTATTTCATTTAATTTAGAAAGTTAACTTCATGAGCAATAAATTCATGAGGAATATCTTTTGACCCAATAGTGACGCGTGTCATCCAGAGGTGGTTCATCATGACACTGAGCAATGGCGTAAGGGTGTTGTGCTTCTGGAGAAACAAAGATGAGTTTTTGTTAAATTTATTTTTGGGAAATCATTTAATCATTTTCTGAAATGGTTGCTGGTACATGATTATTCGATTCTAATAGTAATAAAATATTTTCTTACACTATGTCCTGTTTCAACATATTGTTGCGTCTCTTTTGATCTGAGGGATGACAGAAAATACAGAAAAAGTGGCAGAAATGTAAATAAATAACATAGTTAAAAATCTTATGTCCAAGATGTGTCGCCTGTTAACTAGCCCCAGTCATGTTCATATCTGTTATAATATATGTAACTTATATATTCAGTCAAAACTATGCAATTTAAATAATATCACAAAAACAAGCTTTCACATGATTTCATGCAAATAGTGATTAACTTAAGTTAGTAAATAAGTAAAATGTATTTATTTATTTTTAAATTCATTACTTCTGAAATCTCTGACACAATCACTCCCCAGATATGTGCATTTATAAAGAAAATTATTAAGAAAGATAGGGATGTGGGATGTCTTTCTCACCAAGTGAGTCGAGCCACCATCATTTTATGGAGAGGAATCATGATTGTATCTTGACCCAAATGTGACATATGCAGTTTGGAGGTGCTTCTAGTTGTTTTAGCTAAACCAGAAAAGCAAATATATTTATCTTTTGATTCATCTTTGCAAATATTTAAAAACTTAATTTTACAGTTGTGTTTAATGCATTTTGACAAGGTTCAAGTTTAGCTGGTCCATATTTCTTGTTTTCACATCACTAACTGGACAAAAATGTTTAATAGTAATTTAAATAATTTATATCGTTTGATGTTTTATTACCTTGAAACAGATGACTTTCAGAGCTGATGCTGCTACACCTGTAACAATAGTCCAGCTCCATACCGACAAGACACCTGTAAATTTAACTTGAAATATGACTTTTGTGCAATAATGAATTTGAAAAAAGTGGCATATTTTGCACAAATACTGTCTCTACTATTTTTATAAAAACAAACAAAGACTTACAAGATTTTGTTTTGGGCAAGGCACAAGATCCTCTCCAGACAGTCGCCAAACAATGGGAAATATTACACACTTTATGGTACTGTAACCATGCCAATTGTGTTACAGCATTTCTGCATTTTGCCAGATTTATGTACATGGGATACAGTGTTTCTCAATCTTGCCCCTGGTGGCCCTGCTTTTTGCTTCCCCACTCACTATAAAATTCAATAGCTCATTAGTAAGCTGGGAAAATTGGAGTGAGATTGAAAAACATTAAAGTGATGAAAAACAGAAATAAAAAAAATTTAGCATTAGAATATTAAAAACTACAGAGGACACTTCTTGAAAAGATGCCTTTAATTAAACAACTATCAAATTGTAAACCTATGCCGAATAGAAATGTTTTAGTGCTTGGTTTTTCAAATGCACCAAGATATATTCCAACACATTTACCAGAACTTGTAAAAATAGGTGTCCCGCTATCGCCATAATTTCCCATTTTAGAAAGAATAAACTCTACGAGATTCAATTTTTTTTTCATTTTACATTGGACTTTAACAAAACGCCCTGCTCTTAGTCTGTAAAAATAAAGGTATGAAGATATGTTTCCATATAATAGGTCTAATTCTACAGGTTTTATATTTGGTAGTTTATCAGAATTGCTTTCCAATTTCACTTTAGCAAAATCATAATCATTGTGGAAAACTATGTTATCTGTATTAATATTGTAGGCTAAACTAAATTTTTTATTTTGGAAAAAAACAAATACCTTTTTATTTTTGTATTTATTTAAAACATGTTTGGCTGTAATTATAACTCCAGATCCAACATAAAACCCGAGACCTCTGCTAATAAAATCATGAGTATCAGAATCCCAAATTAAAATAATACAAGGTTTTTTCTCAGTTAAATATACGTCATTGACATTATTATAAATTTTCCCTTTTTTGATTAGCATGCCATCGTATGTAGATTTAAATTTTTCTAAAATATCAACAACATTTTTCTTGGATTTAAAATGTGAAGAAAAATATGGAATATTAAGCATTCTTTACAATATTTATATTTTTTATAAGTCACAATTGATTGTTTTAGTTTAGTGCGAATATTTCCCACTGTTAACAATCTGAAAAAAGACACATGTTATTATACAATACTGCATTGCTGCTGAGACCTTGAACAACAAAGTATGTTTTAGAAATCTAAAATAAATCACATAAAACAATACACCTAACTGACTAAAACTGTCCTCTCAGGGGTCAGAGTGCAGGTTAATGGGCTCTATAGCTGTTGTTACACACAAGAAAATTACCAGAACAATTTATGTTACATATATTTGTGTAAATTAGAAATCAAGGCTTCACTGCTTTCACGGCAACCAATGCTTTGGTTATTTTGTGATAAATTTGTGCTCACTCACAGAATCATGACATTATGAATTATGATAGCCTACTGCTTTTCATTGGATATGACTGCTATCTAATTTTCAGTCAGGCTGACGCATTACTCAGATAGAAAATGCACCAGGTTCCAAAACAAACACTCTAAACGACCCAATGCAAAACCACCCTAAGATTACTAACATCAAATTTTTCTTTTTTGATTAGTTATCATGTTGTGTTATAAAATACACAAAAAAATCTAAACTTAAGTTGTTGCTTAATTAAGTAGAAAGGGCTAAATATTTTTTCCCCAAAGTGATAAAGAAATAATGCATTTAAAATCACATACCTTTCAGAAAAATTGTCGACTGCGATCACCTGTGATCCAGTCATGTCATTTATAGAAGATCTGAACCAATCAGTGTTCATGGGTTGTATGTGGGAGTTTCTTTGGGCAGTGCAATGAGTGTTGCAAAACCTAACATGCTTTTACATACTTTGTGGTATACAGTAACACAGACTAAAATGTAAAAAACATGCAAGCTGTTCCTACCTGACTTACTGGAAGGAGCTTTACTTGTATGCAAAGCAAAGAGAGTGTTGGTCAGTGAGGACCTGACATCACAACCTTTGCTGTGCTGTGATATTAGGGCCAAATGATAAAACAAAACTCATGTAACTTCTTTACAAATTTACAGTAAATGTATTCAACACCTTTCTACAGGACAGGAACAACTCTAGCAAAAGTTGTCTTGGGATTTAAAAACAGCACAATGATTGTACTGATACTTTGAGAGACTTAAATAAAATAAAATACAATAAGAGATACAGAGTAAAGTGGACCTTATTAAAGCATGTGTTAGTTGGAAGGAGTTGTTATGCCTGTCAACATTCTTAATTAGTTATTTGTAGCCAATAAAAATCAGTAACAGACTTTTTTCACACTTCTGCATTCAAAAAGCTGAAGCTTCAAGTAATAGTGTAAAATAAATTCTGCCATAACCTGTATTTATTAAATAGAATACAAACAACATATCACATTAAAGAGGAATACATTTGGATGAAATGTAAAATATTCCCTCATCAAAGAAACTGTTCTCATGTTGGATCCATTGTGTGTCTGTGTGTCTGTGTGGAATCCCAAAGATTAATACATATATGGTATTAAAATAATCGGGATTTGAGTATGCATGAAATATACACTGCATGAGAGTGTTGAGCGCTCCGTGGTGTTCAGGGTATAAGAAAATTCTGTAAACTATCAGTACCTTTTTTCCTTTTCTACAGATTATTTTACACTAATATTTATAGTTCTTATAGTTGGCATTAAATTAAAATTCATCCAGAGGCACTGATATATTCTACAAAAAATAAATGCAGTATAGTGAAGTGAGTGAAGTGAAAGTGAAAGTGACATTCAGCCAAGTATGGTAACCCATACTCAGAATTTGTGCTCTGCATTTAACCCATCCGAAATGCACACACACAGAGCAGTGAACACACACACGGAGCAGTGGGCAGCCATTTATGCTGCGGCGCCCGGGGAGCAGTTGGGGGTTCGATGCCTTGCTCAAGGGCACCTAAGTCGTGGTATTGAAGGTGGAGAGAGAACTGTTCATGTACTCCCCCCACCCACAATTCTGTCCGGCCCGAGACTAGAACTCACAACCCTTCGATTGGGAGACCAACCCTCTAACCATTAGGCCACAACTTCCCCATTAGCTAGATGTAAATATGAATTATTTATACAATCCTTATTTATCACCATATCGCCCAGCCCTGAAAACACTCATTATTTTATCAATCATTAATTCTGTAAGATGATATAAAACAGTATCATGAAAAAAATGGATTTGATTTGACCATTTAATATAGATAGATACTGTATATAGTAAGAACATGAGTCATCTGTCTGACATCTGAACATGCAAACTGCTGGTATAAGTAGTTAACAACATCTTACAGAAAATAAAAGTATTTGTATCATTGGAACTACTTTGAGCTTTCCAGTCACTCCTGTTTCATGGAATCTTTGCATTCTGCATTCTTTCTATTACGAAGAAAAAGAAAAAAACATACCAAGCATATTGTATATACTTTAAATGGATCAGTGTGCTGTCAGTGCAGTCTCTGAAAAGAATTCAAGTAATTACAATCATTTTAAGTTTCTTAATCACTTTGCATTCTTGCAAAAAAAGAGCAACCAAGCATGTTGTAGCTACAGTATGCTGTACTTGACATAGATCAGTGTGCTGTCAGTGCCTCCACCTATAACCACTTCATTATTTGCATGTACATTTGATCATTCACACAATCCGGAATGTTTGACTGTTAGAAAATTTTAATACATTTGCTATTGCCTTGATAGAGATTTACCAGAAAATAAAGTTGTACAACGCTATCCTTTCATTGCTAAATTGGTCTGTGATACCCCGAGAAGGCTATCTGTTACCATTCACATGTATCCCAATGACGATGTTGTGGCATTTGGATATCAGTATAAACAAATAGGATTTGTCTCTATAAATGTATGCACCATATAATGCAAATACGTCTCACATATGGTCAAATTCTCTGAATTCTCAAAGTTCTAAGAATAGGTCTACATTAAAAGCTACATTATTTGAAGTTGATTGAACACTGGTTGTTGTAACCAAACACAGCTTTGAACTTAAAAGTAGAACACAGACAAAAATGATGCAAATAATTTATTGGCAAAAATCAAACAACACAATCCATCTCTCATTTGCTGTTGGAGATAATTGACTGAGGTGGGCCGGAAACTAAACATGCCAGAGATATGTGGGTGGAGGTGAGTCAGAAGTTTTGTGGTCAGGCATGCAGTCACGATGAATACAGGTTTAGTGAGATTTGAGGCACAGGAGAAACAGAAATAGAAAAAAAAAAACACCACAACGACAGCATTAAACTAAACTTGGTCTAAAGAAACAGAGCTGGCAGAGCGAGGCAGAGCTGATTTTAGCTAGAGCTGATTTTTTTCTAATCAAATGTTTTTTTTATTTTTTTTATTTTTTTGCATTTAATTAAATTCATCTGTGATAAAGTATTCAAACACCACGTGAGTGTCACTAATGGGAGCAGAAAGTGTCCAGCTTGACGTGTCTGTTTTCAGCTCCTCCCCCGACTGCAAGCGGCTGCTCTCACTGACCGCCATCTGTAGCCATGCTTTAAAGCTGCGGTAGGTAACTTTTGACGCTCTAGCGGTTAATAAACAGAACTGCTTGCGCCTTGCGGAAGAACATCGTAGCCAGAACTACTTCTCTCTGTTTATGTCTATGAAGAATCACAAAGGTACTGGGTTACTCCGCCGCTGTACCCCCGAAGCAATCCAAAATAGTCTGAATATAAACACTTATTATAGGTGCACCCTAGTGATTCAGGACAAGCTAAAAACACGGTTTGGAAAATGGATTCATGGTGTACTCGCTTTTTATAAATACATTTTTCTACATTTTGAACACAAACAAACTTACGGACCGCAGCTTTGATTGGTTGTTTTCTTACCGGGAGCGGTCGGTAACTGCAAATGGCAATAGGATCACTGGGAGGAGCCAGAGGAGCTTGATTTTTACACAGATTATCTGTCTCATATTCTACTGTCAGGACATAATGACAGGTTTAACAAATATGTAAAAAATATATTTTTACAAAAGTTACCTACTACAGCTTTAAGTCGTACTCACCTAATGAAGCACTGTATCGGAGCTTGATTCGTTTTGAGAAAAGCATGTGATGTCCAAAACTTCATTCGACTGCCCATGAACTCCAACAGATGGCACTCCACTCTGGACTTTTGCATTTGGTGTCCCGTTCTTAGGGCTAACCACAGCTAGGTGTTCCCCATTACCACTCCCCTATATAAACTGTGTCTTGACTCTCAGTCATGGTGAAGTCTTGTTTAGCCTAGTCTGACATTTCCGAGTGTTTTCCCTTTGTGCGTTCCTTCCATGTTTGATCTTGGATTGTTTATACAGACAGTGATTCTCTGCTGCCTGCCCCGACCTCTGCTTGTTTCTGTTTCTGATTTTGGATATCCCCTGCATACACTGTTCTCTGATCTCTGCCTGTTTGACCAGTCTTGATAATAAAGTACTGCAAATGGATCCGAACATCTCTGACTCCACGTTACAGAAGACTTCAAGACACCACTGACCCTCCAGAGTCAGGTCAAGTCACCGCTGACCCTCCAGAGTCAGGTCAAGTCACCGATGTACTTCCAGAGCCTCGTCATGTCTCAGCTGAACTTCCAGAACCTCCTCTCATCCTGTTGGTTACACCCATCAATGTTCTCTCAGTCCGTTGAGTTTCTTTCAAGGAGACCTCCACAGGTGGCGGCAACTGCTGCAGAACCTTTGGAGGTAGTATCCATCCACAAACTCACGGTCTGTCCTTTCATGGCCATGGAGGCCATCCATGAACTCACCGCCTGTCTGGTCACGGTCATGGAGACCATCTACGAACTCTCGCCCTACCCTGTTATGGCTGTGGAGGCCATTTTGGAACTCTGTTTCAGTCCTACGTGACCAGACATGCTCTCCTGTGGCTGCTCCTCCAAAATGCTCTCCCTCCCAGCTGCTCCTGCCTCCTCCACCGCTGTTGTCTGGTAGTCCCTCTGCTCACCCTCAGCCCATCATCATTGCGGTGTGAGCTCCGCAGGACTTCCATCCTCAAGCATGGCCGGAGTCGCCATCACCTAAACCTTCAGCCTTTAAAAATGTTTACAAAAATGTTTTATCAGGCTCTATTAAATTGAATAAGACTCTGACATTATCAAATCATGCTATTGATTTTTTTTTTAAATAAAATGATAATCCATAATACATAATACATGCATTTCCAGCATGCAATTCACCAAGGAATATTAGGAACACTGATGCATGCATTAAAGAAATGCGTGATGGAGGAAGTGGCGTAGCATGTTCAGTGAATCATTAACTCTCCTACACAGTAACAATATTTCATTAAAGCTTTATTTATTAATTTAGAAATATTTATTTTTTTCCACATAAGTTGGATTCAGGTTATTTTATGTGGTTATATACTGTGCATTAAGAATGGAAGTATTGCCATGTATTACTCCTATGGAGAGTCCCCATGAACCACAAATGCAAGTGTGTGTGTGTGTGTGTGTGTGTGTGTGTGTGTTAGTGTGACCAAATTTCTCATGGTTCAATAAGGGCCAGGGGTGGGGGTTGCGTGAAATAATAGATTTGAGAAATTTTATTTCATGAATCATGATATCTAAATTTGACATCTAAACAGCAAGCAAAAAATGACATGACATGACATACAGTCAAGTATGGGGACCGATACTTGGAATTCGTTCTCTGGATTTCCAAAGTGCACACACACAGCAATGAACACACACCGTGAACACATACCCGGAGCAGTGGGCAGACATTTATGCTGTGGAGCCTGTGAAGAAGTTGGGGGTTTCGTGCCTTGCACAAGGTCACCTCAGTCATGGTATTGAAGGTGGAGAGAACACTGTACTTTCACTCCCCCCACCTACAATTCCTGCCAGCTCAAGGTTATAAGTCCCACTCTCTAACCATTAGGCCACTTATTCCAATAGGCCACAACTTTCCCACATCTGTGTGTGTGTATTTGACTATCCAGGTGCAAGAAGAGCTGGGCCCATATTCACAAAACATTTTATCTTACTGTACCACTAAGAGTTCTCCTAAATAGCAGTAAAAGTTTTTTTAGCTAAGAGTATTCTTTTAAAACCTATTCACAAAGCTGCTGCTGAGACTTTCACTAAGGAATAGACAGAAGTCTGAAAGGGGTCATAATGATGCTTTTTTAAAGATCATTAGTTTGTGTATTTGGTGTAACAGAATACGTTGACATGCTTTAATGTTCAAAAACACATTATTTTTCAAATACTGTACATTATTGTAGGTCCTCTATGCACCACCTTTCTCAAACTCATTTTCTGCAAAGTCTCTCCTTCGGACAAGCGCAGTCTGCTCTGATTGGCCAAGTAACCCAGTGCATTGTGATTGGCCGAACACCACAAGCACTCATCAGAAATGTAACGCCCCTTTCTATAATCGCAATGTCCTTAGATTTACCATCAGTTTAAGCCCGAAAGAGGAACAGAGTGGCCTCACAGACACAGTGATGAAGCTCCAATGTGTTTGCACACACATGTGACGTGCAAAACTCTGCAACTGAACAATCAATAGCAAATACTTAAACTAGTAACAAAACATACTTCCAGTAGCTGATTCAGAAATGTCAGATTGTCGTAGCAAAGTCAGAATGAGCTCCTCTCCTATAGGTTCATGGAACGGTCGCCATTAAAATGCGTTACTGTTTTGTTGTAAGTAATCTTAAAGATTTCTTAATGCATCTACTTTTGCAAGGCCAAATAAAGTGCTTTTGCTTACTCCTAGATACACACATCATCTCCCTGATATGACTGCTTCAACACTAACTGCGGTAACTGAAACTGTACCTTCTTTCTTTGCGTGAACATTTAGGCGGCATTACGCAAATATTTCCACATAATGACATGTTGGGGTGTGTTTGAATGAGCCGTTTTAGGGGGGTGTGGCAGAGTCATAAGTTTGATAATGAATATCTCTTTGTATTTGAGACTTTAGTCTTTGCAACTTTACAGATCTTCTTTATGCACCAAGAGCTTGTAACACTCCAAAGAGAAAGGAAAAATTTAAATCGCATAAAATGACCCCTTTAAGTTAAGAGCAAGGGCAGGGTTCACCTTGTTGCTATGGATGATGTCAGCATACTTAATAACTATGCATATAGTGATTGGCTGATATTCTCTGTCAGATATTTATTCATAGAAATATTGTAGAAAAAAAAGGCTTTCCACAGTGAACCGGAAAATATAATAATTATGAATATTGTTTTGTTTATATTTCGAACCAGTTAAGAAATGTGCATATCAGAGAATAATTAGTCTAAAGTAATAGCCTAATGTTTTGTCAAAAAACGTGAAATTTCTCTGTCGCGTGTGACTATCTTGAACTGCAGTTTATGAAATTCTGTATCCTCTAGTTGTGATTTCGTTTTTAGTGATCGTCCCCTGAAATAGGTCCCACTTGAAAAATAGAAAAACCAGTTTGGAAGTGCTTGTGGTGTGCAGTTCATGAAGTAACCACAAGGAAGCAGTGTAAACCTGTGTGTGAGTCAGATTCTTCTTCACAGCTGTTTCATGCATGCTCTGGTGACTGTAGCATCTCTGCATTTACTCTCCATGTGCGTGCAACTGAAGCTTAAGAAAGCACCTGTTTTTTATTAGAGCAGTAATCCAACTCCAGTCCCTCTTAAGGAAGCAGAGGAGAGATAGAGGTGAAAGGGTGAGTGATGCAAACACTGTGGGCCAGGCGCATATTTGGTGGAAGTGTGTTTTTGCTTAAAGGCCAGATTGCAATCTAATTGTTTGTTATTCAAAGCAAACAAACCGGTGCACATGTACCTTGATGGCAGTGCAGGTTGAGACTTGAAAAACGCTCAGTTTAGAAAAAAGGACATTATCTGGGCAGAGGAATGTGTGCAGAATACAGTCAAGTCCTTGTCATTTCAAATAAGCATCCACGTGGTGAGCAAACCACAAATGATTCCATCACGAAAGTCCCCATCCTCCAACCAAATTTACAGCTATTTCTGACCAGTGTGAGACGGTAAATCACTGCGCACGTCCAAATGGTCGCCCATGGCTGTTTGCGGGCCCTGTTCACTCTCTTTGCCATCCACAGAGGGAGCAGTGTGCGTTTGTGGAAAGAGTAACCTTACGTTGACCTGTGGAACACACTTCACCAATTAGCAGCCTTACTACAGGATCAAATGGAATTGAAAACATTCACTGACGAGACTGCTGTGCATCACAATGGTCCATTCATGAAAGCCACGGCTGCTGCCTTTTTTCCCCTCGTTCTTTCTTTCATTCTTTCCTTTTTTATGAATGCATCTAGAACCTGACCTTTCTCTCGCACGCAGCTTAGGCCGGCTTTATGAGTCAGGCTCGAGGTTTGGAGTGGTTTAATGCTTGGCGCTGATACAGTCCACCCTGGTTTTGCACCTGAGATACTGCACTCTGCCATTTGGTCAGTGAGGATGTACTCTGGCCGCAAAAGAAAACAAACAAAGAAAATTGGCCGGGTGGGTTTGAGCATATGTTTGAATAATACACAGTAAACGTCAGCCGCTTGACATTTAAGACCCCATGAAATCAGAATTAGAGTTTTGTGGCTGTTATTCCATGTCTGTTAGCTTTGAGGCCGTCAGCTTGAGCTTTTTACAGTCTTTGTCTCCTAGAAAAACAAACCCAAAGTGAAGACTCATCCTGCACTATACAAATTTTGTCTTTCCTGTTAATAGCGCCAAGTCAAGTTTATTTATATAGCCCTTTAAAACAGCATAAATGCTGACCAAAGTGCTACACAACATACCAAACAAAACATCCATATATAAGGATATACAATTAAATTTAAAGACTAATAATAAAATATGAAAAGAAACCAAAACAAAAGTAATAAAATTAAGACCGGAAACATCATGCAATTGAAAACAATATTTAAGACTAAAAAAATTATAATATTAATTTAATAGTTAATATCACATTACATATATGCCTGAGAAAAAAAGTAAGTTTTAAGAGAAGATTTAAATGTAAAAAGTGTAGGGGAAAGTCTAATAGACAAAGGTAGGGAATTCCAGGGCTTAGGACCAAGAACTGAGAATGCTCTGTCAATTTTGAATTTAAGTCGAGATTTTGGAACATTTAATATCATCTGAGCGGAAGATCTGAGTGTTCTCACTGGACAATACGAGTGGAGAAGGTCTGAAATATATGAAGGGGCAAGACCATGAAGTGATTTAAATACAAGTACTAAAACCTTAAAATAAACTCTGAATCCAACAGGTAGCCAATGAAGTGATGATAACACAGGTGTAATATTTTCTCTCTTTTTTTATCCCTGTTAAAAAAGGAGCCGCAGCATTCTGTACCAGTTGTAATCGCGAGAGTGAGGACTGATTTATTCCAGCATATACTGTAGAGCGTTACAGTAGTCCAGCCTGTTTAAAATAAACGCATGAATAACATTCTCCAAATCACTAAAGCTTAGAATATTTTTCATCTTGCGAAGTCCCCTAAGCTGCAGAAAACGCTCTAACTACAGAGTTGATTTGTTTATCAAATTTTAATTCAGGATCAAGAGTAACTCCCAGATTTTTTACTTTATCACGAATGCTATCTTGAAGGGGGCCTAGGGTAGAACTTATATTATTTAAAAGGTGTGAAGGGCCAAACAATATAACATCAGTCTTCTTCTGATTTAATTGAAGGAAATTATTGTCCATCCAAGCCGTAATGTCCTCTAAACAAGCTAGCAAAGAGGAAACTGAATCAGTACCTGATTTCCTGAATCAGTACCTGATTTCATAGTCTGAAAATTAGAAAAAGCAGAGGAGCAAACATTTGCAAGTTAAATTACTAGAGATCTGTGCCCTAATTTGAGTAACTTTGTTTATAAAGAACTTTCAGAACTTCTCACATAAGTCTAGGCTAGGTTCTGGGCTGGCCGGTCTAGAAGGGTTTATTACTGAATTTAATGTAGAAAACAGTATCTCTGGGCAATGAGAATATTTTGAGATTATGTTAGAGAAGTATTTTGCCCTTTCCAAGGAAACTGCTTCTTGGAAGTCCGACTCTGTAAGATTTGATATGAAATTTGTAATTTGTCCTTCTTCCATTGTCTTTCTGCTCTTCTACATTTTTCTTTTTTTCTTAAAACTTTGTAACCAGTGCAGATTTGGTTGTGACAAAGCTTAAGCCTAACAATGGCATGTTTTGTCCATTCCAAACTTCCACATTTTTATAAGAAATATTGGAGGTTTAGAGGTGTTGAGGTTGATTTCAGTGATTTTGAAAACTTCTGTCTTCTTGCTAATTTCAAATGCATTTTCTTTTCCAGATATGTAAGTGTACCCTGATGTCAGCACATGCTCATGATTGAGAGTCTTTATGATTTTTATTTGCTGTCTAAACAGATTTGGGGGATATGGCAAGAAAATCTGATGCAAATTAAATGGATAAAAATTGACAATAAGACATTTTTGATGTTACAAAATATTTATATTTAAAATAAATGCTGTACTTCTGAACTTATATTCATCAAATAATCTATAATCTATTACTGTTTCCACAAAAATACTCAGCAGGATGACTGTTTACAACATGAATAATAAAAAGGCATTCTTCTTGAAAAGCAAATCAGCATATTAGAATGATTTCTGAAGGATCATGTGACATTGAAGACAGATCAATGATGATTAATGATGCTGAAAATTCAGTTTCGCATCACAAGAATAAATTACATTTTAAAATATATGAAAAAATATAATATATATATATTAATCAAATAAATGCAGTCTTGGTAAGCATAAGATACTTCTTTCAAAAACATAAAGACATTTTTTTTTAAATCGCTCACACATTTCACTTTTGCTCTCTTCGAACATTCAGTTAAACTTAATTGTTTAAAACATTTAATCTAATAACACTTTAGCAAATCTCAATTTTTCATACTAAACATTTTAATGTTACAATTTAATGTGATGCCAAATTTCTCTTGTAGCATTTAAACTGTTGGTCTGAATAAAGCCTTTTTTTTTTTTTTTTTTTTTTTGTCAGAAATCTGGTAGATTGCTCTTGAAATGCTGATAGAAACTATCTATAATGTATATAGATATTTAAGTATCACAGTTATTGGACTGGATGTCTCTGTGTCCATGTGTTGACTCTATAAATTCCCTTTCTGTTTCCATAATCAATTGTTTAGTTTAGTTAAGGGTGGGACCTTTGTCGGTTCATTAAAGAGACATTGGCAAGCCCATGTCTCTGCTTGTAGATCTTTCCATCTGAGCTTATGAAACCGTTACTGAGGCCAGGTGTATCTTAAAAAACAGAAAGTTACTCACACATACACGCATTCATGCACGTCACCGTCTCCCTCCCCTACATGCACTACACAACATAAACACACACACATGCACAGATTCAGGAAAAAAGAAGAAATCCAAAGGCTGCATGCATTTTCAATTAACTCCGTCCGCTTGCAGATCTTAACTTTCCATCAAAATCAGCCAAGTCCCACAGCCTCCACTCGCATGGAACCATCTGATATAAATATAACTTTGCAGCTTGTCAGGTTAGAAAGCCATAAATACAACTTGTCGTATGCAAAGACCGGCCATACCTTTCTCATCTGCCCTTAAATGTGTAGAGCAGCTCTGGGAAGGGATATCATGTTGAATTATCACAGCTACTGTTTAGCAGCTTACAGTACAGAACTTTATATTTCTGTGGCCCTGAAACGGGAACGATATGGATGAACAGGCCCATATGGTTTGATGGAAGTAATCTGCCAGATAGATAGTGGTTTCTCCATTCCTGTAGACATCTTCCCCCTGTGAGCTACACACGTTTCGAGTGTGCTGGAGATAAATAAAAGTAAATGTATTTTGCGATCTGACAGTATAGGGTCTGGCTGCTCATAAGGCATAAAAGCCAAGCTTAGTTTATCAACAGATGTGTTGCGCCGGATGTCATCTAAACACAAAAACAGTCCGGGGTGTTAACAGGGAGTCATATTATTTCAGCTGACGCAGTGCTTCTGTCAGAATTGTCATCAAGGGTTGTGTGATTAATTCAGACTTGGTCTTCAGCCCACAGTCTGCTTCTAATTGCACACAAATATATCAAGAGCTGGTTGAATTTGTCAGTTCAGTCTGATAGGTTGTGTTTTCAAGGTACCAGGTTGATACACCAAGCACTTTTGAGGATGATTTAGTCGCTTGATTTTGTCAAAGTCATTCATTCATCAATCATTGCTTTGAAGTTTTCAGGACATTTAGCGAGTAAATAACATATTAATAATGATTTCTGAGGGATCATGTGACACTGAAGACTAAAGTAATGGCTTTTGAAAATTAAGCTTTACTTCACAGAAATTAATTAGATTTTTAAATATATTAAAATAGAAAACAGTTATTTTACATTATAATAATATTTCACATTTTTACTGTTTTCATTGTATTTTTAATCAAAGAAATGCAGCCCTGGTCCGCATAAGAGACTTATTTCAAAAAACTTTACAAATCTTACTGACCCCAAACTGCAGTGTAGCTCTCTTTTGCCATCATCAGACACTCACAAAATCTCTTGGAATCATTTTTATCCAGCAAATCACATGTACATGGTCATAAAAATATATTCTGCTTGGTTTTAAAGGGATTTCTGTTAAATAATTAGTACTTTGGTCAAATAGAAATTCTACACAGATTTTTGTTCATTTCTCTTGTGTTTTTAACCTGGTCTCACAAGATGTCACTATGTTGTATGACATAGTTAAATCATATGAGATAATTGAAACAAAAACCTATGATCCAAATGTTAACCTAACCATAAAGGCCAACACCAAACCCAGCTATTACTGTAGGAAAAAACCTATAAAAAGCAGTATATTTTTGTACAATCCAAGTCGTACGATATTATATGCTTTTGCCATCTTGAATGTAATATTTAGTTGTTGTTTTTTTCCTTTTTTCAATATTTCAGTTTTTAATGTTAGTATTGTGCAATTAGCTATTTCAGATCAACTCACTCCTTAAAAACATGTAAAAGCAAAACAAAACCAGTTTTTTTGTTTGTTTTTTTTTTTTACGTTAGCTAGACAGTCTCATCATAAGTAGGCAATTCTTAACCAGACCAGACTTCATCGTCTCTTTACATGCTCAGATAATTAAAATAAACAAATAAGTTAAAAGCCTAACACTAAGCTATAAAGTTTAAATGAACAGCCCTGCCATTTACGTTTAGTGGCACCTGTAATAAGGCCCAGTGCATTTAGGTCCACTAAAAGGTTGCTTGGTTCAGTTTCAGGCCCTGTGCCCGGCGAGGAGTCCTGGCAGCGCTGCAAGCTTGGTTATTTAGGCTGTAAGAGCACCAGGTGAGTAATAGGGCAGAAAAGACTAGACGTTTATGCCAGCAACTCGTGAAAGGATGTCATTTTGCTTCATGCAAATTTCAGCGCCGTTCGCTAGTATCAGCTGAGGCATATTAGTGTTATCATTGGCACTCATACAGGAGGAGAGACATATTGAAAATTTCGAAAAGGTCTCGCAAAACTCTTATGGGATTACCTTACAGACACTTTCCAAGGTTGAGAGCTGCTGAATGAGAGCATTGTACGTTGGGACTCAACCCAGGAAAGTAAACTTTGTCAGGACCAAGTTCATTAGCACCTAGTTTTATGTTTGAAGGGTGTCATTTAGCCTGGGCTTACGGGGGAAACCCTGCTTGAGTGTATACATGTATATGTTCATGATGGCCCAGACCATACAGGGGATTTCCAGTGCAAATTGTTTCAGAGTGTACAAAACTCTCATTAGGCGTTTAGAGTTATCTGCGGGTGAAACTTCATGTTTAACGAGTGTCGCACTCTTCCCATGACCTGACATTGTGCTTTTATGTCTTTTTCTTTCCTTCCCCCCTTTTTTCCTTTTGCAAACATGCATAGTTTCCTCGCTCTGTTATATACAACAGTAAATCAGAAGCGTCCAGAACAAGGGATACCCCTCTGTTACCCACGACTGGAAAAAAAGAACACTCTGTTTGGGATGACGGAGTGAATGAGAGATCGTCAGATTAAAGGGAAGCTTGTTTGCACCTGTTTTTCAACTTCAAAAGAGCAAATGTTTAGAGTTTCCACTTTGACTTTTCCATTTGCTTATTCATCTACATTATGTGTTTCTAACTTTACTCGACGCCGGATTGGACGGACGTCACAGGCAACCTCGTATTTACGCGTCAATCCTATAATCTGCTTTTAAAACTAGCATAATTATGTGTATGAGAGCTGGCTCACTGGGTGTAAGTTTCCAAAACCAGTAATTCTTGGACATCGACTGTCATGTGGGCAGGTATCACAATGCACTGGGTCTCCTGAACGCTTAGGAATGGCGCTGTGGAGGCCAGTACTTAATTTAAATTGAACCTTAAACCTTAAGTTGGAGGTTTTAGAAAAACTGCTTAGAAATAGCAAATCTTAGACAGATTGTTTAAAATAAGAATTACAGAACAGTTGGGTATTGATGATTTGCATTAAGAGTAGCATGATAAGCCAAGACTTTTATCCATCATATCTAGAAGACGTAAGTCAACTGTATGCTTTTCAGTATCATTGATTTTAAATATTCTTTATCAATTATCTGACATAAAATATTTTTTTTAATATAGCTATTTATTTTTAATTTCAGTTAAGGTATTTTAGTTCAAGTAATTGTTTGAATGGTTTTAGTTTAGTTAACGACAGAAACCCTGTAACAGGGTTATATGCTGCAATCCATAAAGTTTCATAGTCATAGGCCAAATCAGATTTGTCCTCTAATCCTTCCCAGTATAAAGAACATAGAACAGCTTTGTTCTAAATATCTTTTCCATGACTTGAATCATTCAACAGGACCTCTGCGTTTCTTCCAAAGATCTGCTGAAATCGAGACGATCCTTTTTGTAAGCTTCAAAACATGCAAGCTCTCGTCGTATTTCTTTTTTAACCCTGATGAATTTGGAGCGCACGACTCGATCGTTCTGGATTGAGTCCTAAACTGCAAGATTTTCTTATATACGACAAACCAGATGGGAACCTGCTGTAAAATCACTCAAAATGACCAGTCCGTCTGTATCACTGTTGATTTAGTTTTCTCTTCTGGTCAGACAAAAATGCCATGTTGAGCAAAACCTACTCTCACATTTTTATTTTGTTTTTGTTTTTTGGGGGGTTGTGTGGGACAACCTATTTGTACATACTTAAACAAATTAGAGGAGCAGCTGTGCAACTCTGGCCTATCCATGCTGGCGTTGTGCGATTAAAAATATGCTCTAGTAAAAGCCAGCCTCTCTTCTCCCAAAATATATGGCTGTTTCTCTGGCTCTGAGGTCCTCGCCGTATTTACAATCAGCCTTCCCTTCACTCGGACCCTAGAGAGAAGGGAAAAAAAGCAGGAGTTTGGAGAACGAAAGAGAGAGAGAGAGAGAGAGAGACCACCAATGCAGATGTTTTCCAGACATGGAACATGCTGGATGCCAAGAGGCACCTGTTGAATTGCAGATGTGTTTTTTCATTTCCTCAGATATAATTGGGCAACACACATTGGCTTTTACAAAACAGGGTGTATAAACATCACATGCGTAAAGGAAATAACCTCAGACATGGTTTACGAAAATTTCGAAGACGATACGCATTGATGTGATTTCAGCCGAGCTGTTTTTACTGCTGCGAAATGGCATGCACATGTCGAGAGGTGACACAAAGTGGCGTGATGCTTTTCATGCCATGTTTATGACACAGCTGTGTGAATCAAACTCGCAGGGCGTCGACTGAGGTGTTTCCCAAACTTCCATCAACATTTCCAGATTTACAGTGCTCTTCTCTCTCGCTCGCTCGTTCTCTCTCTCTCTCTCTCTCTCTCTCTCCAGGAGACCCGACAAGGCTCTCAACACAGGAAGCTCTGAGTCCCGTTTTGGGTCGCGGTAAAGATACAGCAGGTCCACATCAACACAGAGACACAGGCGGCCTCTGTGACAGCCAGCTGCATGTCTGGAATAGAAGTCATCTAATTACGTGGAAAAGATGGCCACCGACCGCCAGCAAACAAACAGAGTCCCTCTCACCTGTTGCATGACCTACTTCATGGTGGAAAATACCACTGGGTTGCTATAAAGCACCTTATTTTATGGACCGAAGATGGTTTATTTTGGTTATTCAATTAGGAACTTAAAGGACACTGTATTGTAAATAAGCCTTCATCCTATATATGTAGAAAACTGTCATATGAACAGCCCTTTTAGGCCCATCTTCTCTTGGCCTAACATACTATTTGAAGGCATCTGCTTTCAGTTTTTTTCTCAAGGATAGATGGTTATAGGAACTATTCAAGCACCTACGAAACAACATTTTTTATGTAATTTAAGTTTTATATTTTGTGGATTATTATCATTCTCATTAAAATACTCTTAGAAAATGTTTACACCTTTAGAAAGTATGATGCATTTAAATACTTAGCAAACAAACCTTCAAATATTATAATGCATTTTAAATGCTGTCAAATGATTAGTCACGATTCATCACGTCCAAAATGAAAGTTTTTGTTTACATACTATATGTAGGTGTACTGTATTTATTTATTATTAATATATAAATGCACACACATGCATTATATATTTTGAAAATATTTATATTTATATTTTCTAAATCTTACAAGAAGGTTACAACAGCACAGTATCATGGCAAGGTGCATGGCAAAGCTCAGCTGTCAGTCATCTCTTCTGTCCATAACTCTGTGTGTCAGAGGAATGCATAAGTGCCCATGCCGCCAACCTGCACAGAGCTCAGTGTGGAAATGTAGGCCAAACTGCAAATATTTGACTTGGATTGAGAAATTGAATTATACTGGCACGGAAAGCCAAGATATAAAAAAGAGCAACCTTGGGAACCATTATGCAAAGTGAATGGAGGCTTCAAACCGAGTGCTACTGGTTTTCATTTGGACTTGACAAAAATCCCTCAGTCACAAAACCAACCTGTCTAAATAAACGCTTCCCCAAATCTATCTTTGCCCTGGGAGTAAGCTGTTGGGTAGTTCATTCGGGTTCTTTACCCCAGACGTCTTTAGATTTAATCTGCATTTTACTCCGTTTTTTTGCCAGTGGCCCATGTATGGTTACGGTAAGAACTGCAGACTGAACCATCATGTAGTTATGCTTTTGTGATGGTCTGATACAGGTGACAACACATAAAAGCTGTTAGAAAGGAAAAGCAATTAAGTTACAGTAGACCAACTCTCAAAACTAGGAGAAAATTGGGAGTAAAGCAAGGAATAAAGTCTTGTGCTGGTCGCTTTAGCATCTCCTTTGGGTCGTTTGGCTCTTGAAATGTTTCCTGCAATGAACATAACAGATAATGTTTCTGCAGAGTTGCTGTAACATATCGCACACCGGATCTGAAAATGCACGTGTGGTACTGTTTCTGTGATATATTTTGCCGTGAACTCAAGAGTGCTGCAGTGTTGACGTATTTTTATAGGCCAACCCGGATGTTTGCTTCACCCTGGTTCCCTCAACAAAAACCCAGTGGGATTGTTTTCATTAGCTTTTGGATTATTGCAGAAAATATGCTCTGTGACCATAAAAGGCTTATGATTTTTAAGCTTTCTTTTCATCATTGTAATCTTCACCAGTGAAGCCTAAATACAGTCATCAGAGGTAAAAGGCCACGGTTGCATGATTTAAATACAACCGACAACTCTTTTATTCTTTATTCAGAATTTTCACATTTTCCCTGACAATTTGAGTTAAAATAGCATGCAAGAGTGTGACTTTGAACAAGCAACTAGTGTGCAACGTGATGTTGTTTAATGCCCCCGACAACCTCTTTTTAGCAACTGCCTTTTTCAAGATCATTACAAGCTTTAAAATAATCAAGGTTACATTACTGAGGTATTTTATGTCATAAAATAAAATGTATAAATATCCAGAGGATACAGGCCTTGTTTCAGGCATTTAACTATAAATCATTGCATTCTGAATGTTTTAACCAGAAGTGCTAAAAATGCATCAACTTTCAAACTCATCACCTTTGAATGATATGTTAAGAAATGCAAAAAAGTCTTATTCTATACTTTATGAAATGTAAACTCTTGCATTTAGGCATCTATTTGATGTTGTACACTAAAACATGAAACCTTATTTCAGACCATTTCAAAACCATGCATTGACTTGCAAACTCGTTTCTCTGTTTTGGCCTACAAAAATACATCATTACTGCAGCGCTCTGTTTGACCACAAAATAAGACCTCATTGGAATCTGTAGAAGTGGACGACTTACATTCTCCCTGACAAAGTGAAATAAAACCACACTGAGACACAAATGCCAACACTTCTAGTAATTGACAGGCATTCCAACATGGCCGACTGCGTAGAAGCACATGGCCTTGGAGCTTGCTTTGTTTGCTCACAGCTGAGGCACAGAAGAAAGGGAGGACCATCAGGAAAGGGCCAGCTTTGACAATTTCACACAAAGGCAGCACTGTTGTCTAACAGTGTCCAGTCTGTTTCAGTGAAGTTTGCACTGTTCCACAGGCACATTTCATGGAACAGTAAGCAAGCAAGGCCAGAAACAGGCCTATTGAGTAGGGTGATACCACTCCTAACAGGGCCAAACCAGGGCCTGGTTCTCCTCCCTTTGAAAAGGTCAGAGGCCTGTAATTGCCCAACAATCTTACTGTGTTGTGCAGGTGTTCATCCACAAAGTCACATGAGGACTGGGCTGGGAGAGGTTAGTGAACTGTGGGAAGAGAGCGATCTGGGCTGCTTTTAAAGGACAACGCTGAGTCTTACAAAAGATCTCAGCTGTTCATGGTGTCTTTTATTGCTCAGGGGTTGATCTTTAATAGCTCAGGAGATGTAATAAAATGTTCATTTATGTTCAGTTTCAACTGTCTCAGATGTTTCCTCTTTAGATTTATCTGGAAAAAAAAGGATAATACACTGTGGAAATATGATTTTTGAAGTTGTAAATAAAAAGATTATAGGAGTATGTTTCACATTTAATTCAATGTGCTACTGGCCATTTCTTTGTAATTATTTATGAAATTTACTATAGCAGTTTCTAAATGATAATTGTTTAAAAGTAAATCCTACACCATTTTTTTTTCAGTAGAAAGACAGAAAGATACAATAAGATCACAGAAAAATAATTTAAGGATGCATTCATTTAATTTAACATTGCTCTGTGAATTTTCACAGGGGATATCCGTAATTTTAATTGAAATCTGGAATTTTGCATGAAGGCAAGGTTTCCCCATGCAGATTTCTCAACGGATTCAAGTTCATCACACAAATTTGCATTGAACAGCTTGCTTTGAAAGTGACTCCTGTGTGAGCTGTGTTTTTGAACATAAAATAAAGGTGGCTGCACTTTTAAAATAGGTTTTGAACGCAGACTGAGATAGTCAGCGAAGCAACTATGTCTCTTGAATTTCATTGCTCTTCTGCGATGTAATTAACAACTCATTTGAGGTGTTCACATCTCACACAATTCATTGTGTTACTTGTGAAAATTGTACTGCATGTGCTAACTGTATTTTCTAATCTGTGCAAACAGGTAAATGATAAACTGAAAAAAGTGCATAACCTTATGAAAAATAGAAATCACAAATTATATTTCTCAACTATGGCTCCTAGATGCACGTTATAGAGTTCCAGAAGAGATTTCAATAATGTTTCAAGCTGCTCAGATTTATCGTAATATGAACTTAAGTATTTCTCACTGAGTATTACCAAGGCCAAATAATTAGATCCAATGCTATCTGCATTCAGTTTAAAACTTATGTTATGGAAGCCCATTTCTGCACATTAAAAAACATCTTGCATCTGCGTGCTTGTAACCCTATTTAGTTAAACAATGTTTGATTGTTGTTACAACTCATTTGTTATAATGGGTTTGATTCCCAAGGAATGCATGCACTGATTAAAAAATAAATAAAAAATCCATACCTTGAATTTTCATACCTTTTAAAATTCGCTTTGCATGAAAGTCTCAGTCTATGTATACAAGTAAATGTATAGTCATTATAGTGAGTCACTGATTCAGACTGCCACTTAGTGGGCGTTAAAAGTAGTACCTCACACTAGTGTAATGTTAACGTGATGAAAAATTGATCAGTGATGTATATGCCACACACCCCAGATTTATCACTGTCTCTCAGCTGATGGAGGAAGATTACTGAGGTTTCTCATAATTCAGGTAAGCTTCACAATTCATTATATATAATACCTATATTTTAAGAAAACACAATGCCAGCCTGCAAAAAAAAAAAAAAAAATAATGCATGAATTTGTAATTATTATAACATTTCCAGCTCCAATAGGTCTAGAAAGTGTGATGACGTCGTCATGGCCACCCATCGCTATAGCTGTGTGTAGTTTTGAAAATGGCTGGCAAAAGGAAATGAGCGGACAGGACCAGAGTTCCCCACATCAGTCTCTGATAGGTGGTTTCCAGTTTCATAATGACAGACTGAGAGACTTGTATTAAAAGTCTCCCATGCCTCTCCGACTCTTGGACTTACATCAGACTTAAAAATACATGCATGACAGCATTTCATTGGGAGACTCCGTCCTCGTAATGTACATTTCCAATGAGTGGCTAAACTGAGGAGTAAGGGCTGCCCAGTGGAAAATTATTGGTGAGATTTTCATTGCTTAGGAAACTTAATGGAGATCTCAGTTATGTCTCATTTGTCTCAGATGTTTTTCCTAAGAAATAAAAATAGAAACAAATGAGTAACATACTATGGAGACCTATTTCTGCCACATAAGGAAAATAATTATCATAATTATGACATAAATGACAGAAATTCTGACATAAAATTGGAATTTCATAATGTCAAGTAAGACCTATAAGTCATAAAACTGACAATGACCTAATTATGACATAAGACATAAACATCATGACATAAAAAGTAGAAAGACATTAGAAAAAAAAAGAGTTAAAGATGAGTACCATATATTTTTTATGTCAGAATTGACTTTATATAATAATGATTTAGTATGTCATAATTTTAACATTGATTTACAAAATGTAACAACATTGTTTAGTATAAAACTTTATAAGTAAACAAGCAAGCAGATGCAATATGTTTTTGAATGTGCAGAAATGGGTTTCCATAACACGTTGTAAAATGAATGCAGATAGCATTGGATCTGATCATTTGGTCTTGGTAATACTCAGTGAGAAATACTTAAGTTCACGTTACAATAAATCTGAGCATAGCTTGAAACACTGAGATCTCTTCTGAAACTCTAGAACGTAAAATATTTTAAAATTATTTAAAGGGGGGGTGAAATGCTCGTTTTCACTCAATATCCTGTTAACCTTGAGTACCTATAGAGTAGTACTGCACCCTTCATAACTCCAAAAAGTCTTTAGTATTATTATATTTATAAGAGAAAGATAGTCTGTACAGATTTTTCCCGGAAAAACACGAGTGCCTGGAGGCGTGACGTGTGGGCGGAGCTAAAGAATCACGAGCGCCAGTAGGCTTTTGCGTTGAGAGCATGTGGAAGCTGTGACATTACCGTGAGGAAAAAAACATCCAAAACAAACCATGGCTAACAGTCAGATTCAGCCGTTTATTTATGATCCAGAATCAGATCCCGAGGCTGAAATTGAACAAGAGCAGCAGCAGCAACGACTACAGCAGGACGTCTCTAAGTAGTATGTATTGAAACTGTATATATTTGCTTAGCGGTTTTGGAAAATTACTAAATTCCACTTTATGTCGTCGTCTTTTTTCTTTTCTTTAAGGTGTACATGTGGAAAGTGCAGTTTGATGACAACATCACATGTTGTTTACTTGATGTGCTAACGCGCCGATAGCTTTTTCGTTGGGACTGCATCATCCTTAAGTAATAAACGATATGCAAATCCGGCATCAAAGTGGACCTTGTTTGTAAAACAAGCATCTTCGAAATGCAGGGAACAAACACAAACACTTGCACAACTCCGTTGATGCTCTGTAAAAATAAACTCCATCCACTGGTCCCTTAATGCTGTTTTTTTTGGTAATCTGTGCAGGGTTGTCTTGCCCTGGCAACCAAAAACACACTCCTTTTGTGACATTTCGCGACACTCTCGCTCTGATCAGTGAAGTCTGTTGTGCTCTCAGTGCTCTGCTATACGGGAGCGCGCGCTCTTCCGGCAGAAGTGCCTCAGGACCCATATAAGGAAATTCCGCTCCATCTAACGTCACACAGAGCCATACTCGAAAAAAACTTTCCGAAACTTGTGACAAACCGGAAGAGGTATTTTTGGAACAGAAATACTCCTTCAAACATACAACTTAATTTTTGAAACTCTATCCATGTTTAGCATGGGAATCCAACTCTTTAACAGTGTAAAAAACTCAGTATGCATGAAATAGCATTTCACCCCCCCCCCCCCCTTTAATCTCCATGTAATGCATCTAAGAGCCATAATTGAGAAATATAATTTATTTGCACAGATTATAGAATAAATTTGGCACAAACAGTAACATTTTCACAAGTAACACAATGAATTATATGAGATGAGAATGTTTTTAAACAAAAATAAGCCTAGAAATATAGTTTTCTTAACTGAATATCCTGTATCCCATACCTCCGGAGCCTCAGGGAACAGATCTGTTCCTCAGAAATTAATTTAGCCCAAGCCACAAAACAAAACCAACACAGGCGATTATATACACATGCATATATTTAGCTGTGTTTGAACAGATCTACTCCATTCCCGCCGGTTTGTTAAGAAGTGGTCCTGGAGGAAAGTAACACAAAATCAGTTTGGCTCAACACGCCATCATAACAAACACAACCTTGTTTCTGGAAGTCTGCAAATGGGCTGGGCCCTCGGTTTTCTCCTCACTGGCAGCCCGAGTCACAATGACCTAATGGCAGCACCTGTTGCACAGTGCGATGCCTTAAAGGAAATGCCATGACCTTCAATGGCCCCTGACCTTTTTTAGCTAACGTAAACTCATTATGCACCCCGAGCCTGAGGGAGGTCACTTCGGAGGCTCAGAGAAAGGGAACACATCACCTAATCAGCACTCGCCACTCTTGATTTGGAGCATGTAATTGGGTGCCATCCTCCAACAAAAACCATCCCTCATTATCTCACACTTTCAAACGGGTCCCGCCGCGAGGTGGGCGTGGAGACGGTCCCTTCGGGGGTCTCGCATCCCATCCGAAGAAAATCTCAACCTGCACAAAGGCAGCCTTTGTCTACAGTCACTTAGCAGCAATTACAGCCCGTCAAAATAGTTTTTTTTTTTGGGCCGCATCGAAGTGTTAATGGGCCCGGGGTTGGGTGTGAGGAGCAACCGGGTCTGTACACAGGGAACAGGGTTCAGAGGTTAACAGAGGCCCTATGATGAGCTTTTCTTGCAGAAGGATGCAGAGAACAATGATGAGATAATGTGATACAATTAGGCGGACAGCTACTCGCTCCGGTTTGATCCCAGATCAAAGCCGACACCGAGTCGGGACATGCCTGTCCGATCGGGTGTAGCGAACATCTAACAGCAGGGAGTCATTTGAACAGACTGTAAAGTTCACCTCAATCCCATGTCAAGCATTTTGACAGTATTTCATTTGGAGACTTTGTCCTCATAGTACACGTTTCCATCAAGTGGTTAAGGAGAAAGAGGAGTTCAGGGGGAAATATTGTTGGAGATGTTTTGATTTCAGTTCTTTAATTGGAATTGTCAATTTTGACTTTTTTTTTAACTTAGAATTATGACTTAATGTACCATAATTATGCCACAACTTATATTACTTGTGTCATAATTGCGATGTATGTTTGTGATTTTTTTTTTATCATAATCGTCTTTTATCTTATAAATATCTTTTTATCTCATAATTTTAGCTTTTTATGTCAGAATTCTGACCTAGTATGTAATAATTTCAACTTATCTGATTAAATTTAGTATGTTATAATTATGACCTTTTGTGTCATTATTATCTTTTTGTCATTATTATCTTTTTATCTCATTTGACTTTTATTTCAATAAATAATGTGATTAAGCGTGATTTTTTTTCTCTTCTTCTTCATTTTTCTTCATTTAACAGCAGGAATTCATTTTAAAGAGACCTCAAGGCAATACACGCTCCAGCACAGTTTTGTGAGTTCACATATGGAGGAAGCGGATTAGGCCAAAGTGAAATAAAAAACATTCATTGAAAGTCTAGAAAATGCGTTTAAGCTGCCCGACTTAGGATGCACCTGAAACACAGCTCACAACAATGTTCCCTTCATGGTTGTGGCTCATATTTCAAAGCTGTGAAACACACAGCGTGAAGATTAATGTGGGACTGTATCCTCTATTGATATAAGCTCCACCACATTAAGGAAAAACCTGGAACCTCTCAGAGATGAAAAGATTTCTGGCTGATGTTTATAGCCCGACTGGATGCGGTTTTCACATGCAAAATGAACACTTTATCAGATTTTTGAATAACGCAGCCCACTAATCACACTGAGATTAAATCACTTCTGGTCCAAGTGTGGAGGTAAGTCACGGTTCATAGGAAACAACCGTTTTGTTGTTGTTTCTGTTGCACGGGTGGGCGTACTAACCTTTGTGATTCATCATCCAGGCAATGTGTATGTCCTACTTGTAAGCCCTAAGCAAATAGGAAAACATGGATCATACGGACCATAAATACAGACTTGGAAGAAGTTATGACTTTCTCTATAGCTACATTTACATGCACCCAAATGATCAGAATGATTGCTCAATGTAAAAAAAAAAAGCCTTCATGTAAATACCTCAATTGATCCGACTGAGCTGATCTGAATGGATTTAAAACTGGATTGAAAGTGAAAAAAAAAAAACATTTGGAACAACGCAAAACCACTTGTTCATGGGTTCACAGAGTACTAGCAGCAAACCATTGAAATTATGTGTCATGTAAAGAAGCCTTGTTTAATTAAATCACATGACTTTGGAAGTTTGTGACTTTGGTGACATTATCACGGCGGTTTTCACCAGCTCTGAACGTGGTGAATTTTATTTGGAATGCATTAAACAAATATTCAAATAGATTTACGAGAACTTTCAGATTGGAATCCTTCCGACTGACGAAATGTAACATGTTAACATACTTTCTGTTTACATCCTCAGGATAAATTCATGCCACAACAGCCATATCAGATTTATTTAATCTGTAAGCGGAGATCAAGGGAAGCGACTATTCCCCTTAAAAGCAAACCTTCATTAGGCCCAAACGAGGAGCGGCGGAAGTTGCAGGCGGGGTCGCCGAGGTTAATGCCGATCCAAGCGTCCTGACAGCACGTCTCCTGTGATTGAACAAGGTCATGCGTTTGCTTTCACTGGACCTAATGAGCTCGAACAGATTTTGACTTTCTCTTCCCCTCTCTGCCAGTCACAGGTCTCCCCTTTTCCCCGGAGATGACATTCCCGCTTGTTTTCCGTGGTGCATCACAGTGGGTGGGTTCAACTCTCCAGCTCTGAAGTAATGCGAGGAAGAGGTGGAGGAGATGGGCGTAGATGTGACACCGGGACGCTCTTATGACATCTTGCATGCGTGCTTGTTTCCCTGTTTAGTTTGATACTAAACTATGTTGTTACAGGATGTTCTAACTTTGAAAGGAAGACAAATTCATGGCAGACAGAGAAAAAGAAAGAGTTTGTTCTCCTCGAGCCGTGCCAACACACCTGCTACTATTCACTTCAGAGGAAATGGACACTCGCTGGATGAGAGGCTGCTGGCCAGGGGACAAAAACCACCGCAGCTCCAAATTAGAAACAGGAAGAAATGTGGGTAACGCTCCGATTAAAACAGTCTTCCCCACATGGACTCAATATACTTGAGCCCAGCTCCCTCTCTGGAGACCCAAAACCCCACAGCACTATTTTATATCACAGTCAACAAACACGCTGTGTTCGAACGCCAATGGCACTGGTTTTCGCTGAGACGGTCCGCGATGTTTACAAACTCTGCAAATACACTGCACTCTTACAGAGCACTTCAGTCGAGCTATATGAGTAATGCTCTCCCGTGCCATGTGCAGCCTTTTTGCTCCGATCTAAATATTTGGGGAAGTGTTAGTAAAACTGTCTCGGAGAATGTTACACAACTGTTTTACTGAACGAGTTATGGGATGTCCTGGTACGTTCTTTTACACTCGGCTAGAAAGGGTACTGACGTGTCCTGGAAATAATGACTAAAGGGAGACATTTTCAGCTTTTTGTTTAGTCAATCCTTATCTCATGCCATATATGAAGAGGCCCTTAAGGGATGGGTAGGGTAAGATGGGACAATGAGCCAGATCTCAGATTGGAGCATTTATCGAATGATTATGCTGCCATTAATCTTGACATTTTACCTGAAGATCACATTTTGTGACATTTTATCTGAACATATATGTTTTGGTATGCAAGTAACTATTTATTTATTAATTCATGAAATGTATTTATCCATCCATCCATTCTCAAAACTATATTCCAGTGTTTATTTTATTTTTTTTATATTTAAGGGGGTGGGGAGGTTGTCTAAAGTTATTTAATTGTTTAATAATTCTTTAATAATTTAAAATACAATTAAATTCTATATTTTAAATAAAATATTTACAACAAAAACAACAAAAACTTTAACTAAAATTACAATGAAAATGGAATAAAATCTGATTCAAAGCATTAAGAGGAAAGAAAAACAACATATATATAACATTATTACATTTTTGTCAGTTTGTGTCACTATTTAATCATTCAATGAATTGTAAAAATGCATACATTTACTTAAAAATATGTTATGTCACAAAAATGAGTTGACAGCTGGGATATGTTTATTCTGGGGAGCTTGTTTCTACCCCATTTCAACTAAATAAGCAAATGTTATGGATTTGTTTTGGATGATGCATTATCATATTGTGCCAATCATCTCTGAATTTGTTACAGTTTAACAGTAAATACACATGGCATCTTCCCCCATCTTGCTCTACTTGTGGTGCACATTTTACTGAATTAATTTGCTCCTTTAAAAACCAGCCTTTAGCAAAAATAGATTTCAAAACAGCCAAACACAAGATTTCTCAAGAAGAGCTTGAGAGTTTGCTTTAAGCCAGAGAGGGACAGAAAAAGGAGAGAGTCAGTGATTTGCCTTAACCAAACATTCCCGTCCCGTTCTCTCACACATCTGTACGGATATGTGATCTTTCAACCGTTCTGTCGAATAGATTCTGGTTTTCGTAATGCCCCGTACTAACTTTCCCACAGCAGACTATTAGTGCTGCGCTGCTGTCAACAGGCGGCTGGTGGGGACAAATGGGGCGGAACCGAATGAAAGAGGAGACACGAAAAAAGCGATGCACCGAAAGGATGAATTAGGGGGGAAATGAATGCTGAAATATGCCCATTGCCCTTTTGCTTTCACCTCCGACCTTTGACCCCCTGATACTTTCCTCCTCTTTGCCTGACGACTGTTCTCCGGCATTTCCTGCCCTCCTTGTGAACATAGAGGTGTTGACTTGGAGACGTTGAGCCTTAGCGGCATGCGTTGGAATGAATTATACTCTCTTTATCAGGAAGGTATGCCAAGAAGAACCAAGTGCTAGAAAGAACCTTAAAAATAAAGGTTCCATAATTGAGTTTTCGCAGCGATTCCAGAGAATAAACCTTTTTGGTTCCTCAATCATAGAACCTTTTAGTGAACAGTTCTTAAAAGAACTACTTATTTCTTAGTGTGAAGAACATTTCAATAACCAGAAGAACCATTTTTCAGTATAAATAACCTTTTTGGTTCTTTGGATGTTAAAAGTTATTTTTGGAATCAGCAATACCATTAAAGAACCTTTATTTTTTAGGAGTGACTTTTAAAATGAAAAAGCATGAAAAGAGCGCAAGCATGAAATGTTGCAGATGAAATGAGCTTTACTCTAGGTAATAAATCAGTTTTTGACTATAATGTGCTAGGATGCAGTCACTGATGGGGTGGGCTGAAGCAGAGCGCTGGCACTCGTCTCCGCTTTATGATCTTATGGCCAGATGTTTATGTTCCATAGGCTGGTGTGGAAAACTGCCATGACATCAGCCAGAGGACAGCGGGATTCTGGGCCCGAGACAGGAAGTGAGTCACAGGAAGTGAGCTGAGGTGAGGCAGGCAGAAGGCAATCCATCTCTTCTGCACACACACACACACACACAAACATACGGTTAAGTCTACCTCATCGCAGCCACATGTAATTTAGGATGCAGTTCTATGCAAAAGTTTTAAGAGCTTAAACTGAGGAAGGAGATGGCATGCATTAAAAAATCAGAAATTGCACTATAGTTAGGCCTAAATTTAAGATTTATCTACTTGAATTGCATATTGCACTTGGATTACAGTTTCAACATAAACACAATAATATGCTCAATGTCACACATATTAGTCAGTCATACTTAAATGAAACATAATAGTAATAATAGTGATACTAATAAACGTAGCATGCTTTAAATACATAATAACCAGGTTTATATATTTATCATCAATAAATCATAAAATATCTTACATTTTAACTAAGTGGATATTGCTTGTTCCACATCTAGTCACATGTATCTATCTATCTATCTATCTATCTGTCTGTCTGTCTATCTGTCTGTCTGTCTGTCTGTCTGTCTGTCTATCTATCTATCTGTCTGTCTGTCTGTCTATCTATCTGTCTGTCTGTCTGTCTGTCTGTCTGTCTGACTATCTATCTCTCTATCTGTCTGTCTATATACTTCAAGATGATGTTTGAACAAGAAGCGTCATGCTAATTGTTTGGTATGGCATGACATTACTCATTCTCTGAAGCACATGGTAGAGTTGGGCTCAAACTGATTGACACTGACTGGTGCCATGAATCAGGCTGGGCTGGGATGGCTTGTGTCCCTGACCAGCATTGCCTGGTGCTTCATATGTAGTCTGTTACACTAATGGGAAACGTGTGAGGAGAGAATTAACGCCATACCACCCAGGGTAGCGATCCCTGCCGCCCTCCAAGGCCCTGCAGCTGGTTGCAACCCCATATTAATCCATTCTAGGCAGCAGGTTCAAGACAAGGCTTTGCAGTTTGGCCACCAACGGCGAGGTGTGTGTGTCCTTACCAGGACTTTTCAACACAAACTAGCCTGATTGGTCTGAATATACATTGAACGCATTTACTTTTGAGAGAGAATCAACATGACATTGATACAGTCCTTGAGTGTAACTTATTTGCAGAGAAAACCTGTAGCAGATGTATCCAAAAAAATCATCAAAAACATAGATGTATTGTATATCAGCCATTCCATATGTATAGCGAAGCCACCGAATCAGAGTTTGGAGCCGGAGAAAAACTTAATGTGAAAGATCAAGACCATCTGCTGCTGGGATACTAACATCTGTGATGGAGTCTGGATTGCAAGTGTACAGCGAACTAGTAATCTTATAATCCGTCAGGCTTTAGCATTTGCAGGTGATATTAATGCATTTTCTGATTTGTTCTCAATCATCTAATGGTTTTTCTCTGGAACGGGTCACATTCTTATGTTCTGATTCAGATACAAGGTGCCTGTTGTTTGGCGCACGGTACATTCTTCTCCTCAGAATTAGTAAGAATGACAAGAAATCTAAAAAAATGTCCAGTTCACCCTAAAATCAACTAAATTTGCATAAAATAATGCATATTTTAGGAGCATATTATAATGGTACTGTAATGCAAAATAATATTGTGCTCATTCATTAAAAACGGGTAAAACGATTGTATTACTGAAACATAGTAATAATGTTGTAACAGGAAACAGGTTGAAGTCATGGCCTAGTGGTTAGAGAGTTTGACTCCTAACCCTAAGGTCTGAGTCTCGGGCTCGCAATACCACAACTGAGGTGCTCTTGAGCAAGGCACTGAACCCCGAACTGCTCCCTGGGCGCCGCAGCATAAATGGCTGCCCACTACTCCGGGTGTGTGTTCACAGTGTGTGTGTGTTCACTGCTGTGTGCACTTTGGATGGGTTAAATGCAGAGCAGGAATTCTGAGTATGGGTCACCATTTTCACTTTAATAAAACTTAACAATAATAAAATAATAAAAAAAATATAAAAGCTACATGTAACTGATCATGGATTTTTTATGATTTTTTTTAAAGTCTCCAACGCAACATTTATTTAATCAAAAATACAGTCAAACGGTAATAATGTATATTTTTATTATAATTCATATTGTTTTATTATTATATTTTAAAATGTAATTTATTCCTGTGAGGCAAAGCTGAATTTTTAGCATCATTACTCCAGTCTTCAGTGTCACACGATCCTACAGACATAATTCTAATTCTAATCTTTAAAAAAAAAAAAACGTATTGTTGAAAACAGTTGTGCTGCTTATTATGTTTGTGAAAACCATGGTGCATTTTTCATGAATCTTTGATGAATAAAAACAGCATTTATTTTAAATATATATATATATATATATATATATATATATATATATATATATATAATATATATATATATATTGTAACAGTGCCACTGTCACGGTAGGGTTTAGGAGAAACACAAAGAGAGGGTAGGATCCAAATGCAGGTAAGGGTTTTATTTAAACAGAAGGGTAAATACAAAATAAACAGTCATGAGAGACAAACAAAACCAAAAGAGGGAACCGGATGAAACGGGGAACTCGGAAGAACGAGAAGGTAGAGGAAGTCTCGGGGAACGAGAGCATGAGACACATAGGGTAAGGACTCCATAATGACAACAGAGAAGGACAGCTCTATATAGGGAAACTAATGACAGAGGATTGTCAACACCTGTGCAATTTAATTGGAGTGCAATTACTGTGAAGACAGAACCAGACTAGAGGAATTAAAGTGCCTATGGTGAAGTGCCTAAAGGGAAGTGAGCTCACTAGGGAACACCCAGGAAAACCGAGACTGGCAGCGTGACATTACCCCCTCCCCTACGGAGCAGCTACCAGATGCTCCACCTAAACCCAGGAGAACCCCAACAGAAAAAGAGGCAGGAGGGAGGTGGAGCGGCGGCGGACCAGGGGGAGGGACGGAGGGACAGAAAACAGGGACAGGAGCAACCAGGAGAAATGGAAAGGTAGAGGCAGGAAAGGTGCAACACAAAACAAGGAGTCCAGGAGGGTGGTGGACCGGCGGAGGATAAAGGGGAGGGACGGAGGGCCAGGTCCAAAGGAGAAAAAAAAAAAAAAAAAAAAAACGGAAAAAACAAATGAAAAAAACAAACACCAAAACATGGGTACAAGGAAGACATTAAGTGATGCCCACTCGGGCGAAACAGAGGGCCATCACACCCATGAGATGAGGGCAGAAACCCACCCAGGGCGGAGCGGAAGCCCACCACAGCCTTGTGGTCAAAGCCAAAGTCCCCCAGGGTGGAGCGGACGACCACCACAGCCTTGTGGTCAAAGTCCGAGCCCTCCAGGGCGGAGCGGAAGACCACCACAGCCTTGTGGTCAAAGCCAAAGTCCCCCAGGGCGGAGCGGACGACCACCACGTCCTCGTGGTCACCGCCAGAGACCCCCAGGGCGGAGCGGACGACCACCACGTCCTTGTGGTCAATGCCAAAGTCCCCCAGGGTGGAGCGGACGACCACCACAGCCTCGTGGTCAAAGTCCGAGTCCTCCAGGGCGGAGCGGAAGACCACCACAGCCTCGTGGTCACCGCCAGAGACCCCCAGGACGGAGCGGACGACCACCACGTCCTTGTGGTCAATGTCGGAGTCCCCCAGGATGGAGCAGCCGGCCACCCAGTGACTTGACTTGGCTCTGGAGGGTAACCGGTGACTGGCTCTGGAGGGTCATCGGTGACTGGCTCGGTCAAGGCATCGGGAGCGAACTCGGACACTGCATCGGGAATGGCGTCAAGCACCGCCTTGGTAACGGCCTCAGGAGTGGTCTCTGGCACCGCATCGGACTTGGCCTCTGGAACCGCCTCGGGCACTGCCTCGGCATCGGGCACCGCCTCGGGAACGGCATCGGGAACTGCATCGGGAACGACCTCTGCCTCGGGAACTGCATCGGGAACGACCTCGGCCTCGGGAACTGCATCGGGCACCGCCTCGGGAACTGCATCGGGCACCGCCTCGGGAACTGCATCGGGCACCGCCTCGGGAACTGCATCGGGCACCGCCTCGGGAACTGCATCGGGCACCGCCTCGGGAACGACCTCAGCCTCGGGAACCGCATCGGGCACCGCCTCGGGCACCGCATCGGGCACCGCCTCGGGAATGACCTCGGCCTCGGGAACTGCATCGGGCACCGCCTCGGGAACTGCATCGGGCACCGCACCGGGAACTGCATCGGGCACCGCACCGGGAACGACCTCGGCCTCGGGAACAACCTCGGCCTCGGGAACAACCTCGGCCTCGGGAACTGCATCGAGCGCGGCCTCGGGAACTGCATCGGGCACCGCCTCGGGAACTGCATCGGGCACCGCCTCGGGAACGGCCTCGTGCACCGCCTCGGCCTCCGAAACAGCAGCGGGCACCGCATCGGGAACGGCCTCGGGCACCGCCTCGGCCTCCGGAACAGCAGCGGGCACCGCCTCGGCCTCCGGAACAGCAGCGGGCACCGCATCGGGAACGGCCTCGGCCACCGCCTCGGCTTCCGGAACAGCAACGGGCACCGCCTCGGCCTCCGGAACAGCAGCGGGCACCGCATCGGGAACGTTCTCCGGGTCCTGAGGAACAGTAGCTGCCTGTCTCCTCCTCCGCCCTCTACGATGGAGAGTCGGTGGCATTGAGTCGGCCATCTTGTGCTGTGGTGCTGGGCTGGCGGCCATCTTGGGCTGTGGCGCTAGGCTGGCGGCCATCTTGGGCTGTGGCGCTAGGCTGGCGGCCATCTTGGGCTGTGGGGCTGGGCTGGCGGCCATCTTGGGCTGTGGGGCTGGGCTGGCGGCCATCCTGTGCTGTGGGGTTGGGGTGGCGGCCATCTTGTGCTGTGGGGCTGAGCTGGCGGCCATCTTGTGCTGTGGGGCTGAGCTGGCGGCCATTTGGTGCCGCTGCACAGGACTGGCGGCCATCTGGTACCATGGCGCTGGCTCAGCCGATCTGCATCTCCCCTCTCCTCTCGGGACATCCTGGGGAAATGGCAGCCCCCATCCGAATCCCGGTTCGATGGGAGGCCACAGTGGCGATCGCTGCCGGACCTCCTCTCGACCGCTTGCTCCGGAGCGACCTCCCCTGGTCCCCCGGAACACCACTAGGCGAGAGCCCTCAAAACCATTTCGCTTGCTGGCTGATGAAGACATGGCAGCAGACATACCGCTGGATCCTTGTTTGATGGAGTCCTTCTGTCACGGTAGGGTTTAGGAGAAACACAAAGAGAGGGTAGGATCCAAATGCAGGTAAGGGTTTTATTTAAACAGAAGGGTAAATACAAAATAAACAGTCATGAGAGACAAACAAAACCAAAAGAGGGAACCGGATGAAACGGGGAACTCGGAAGAACGAGAAGGTAGAGGAAGTCTCGGGGAACGAGAGCATGAGACACATAGGGTAAGGACTCCATAATGACAACAGAGAAGGACAGCTCTATATAGGGAAACTAATGACAGAGGATTGTCAACACCTGTGCAATTTAATTGGAGTGCAATTACTGTGAAGACAGAACCAGACTAGAGGAATTAAAGTGCCTATGGTGAAGTGCCTAAAGGGAAGTGAGCTCACTAGGGAACACACAGGAAAACAGAGACTGGCAGCGTGACAGCCACATTATCCTTTTTAACTGTTACTCTTGATTGACACAATGCATAAAAAGTATTCATTTCTGAAAAAGAAGAAAAAAAGTTACTAGGATTAAATGTGACCTGGACATGTCTTTGTGCAATTCACTAAACCTTGTCTATTAATTGAGCCATCCAAACACGACCTTACCTAAGTGCATGCATCACCAAAATTCCTGTTAAGATAGAGAACAGATAGACCACCAACCTCGTCTACAGCTGCCCTTCAGAAACAAACACCCCAAATATCTCCTTTGACCATCTGTTTACATGCTTGCTCACTAGAGTGTTCCAAACTGAAACATCCTCCACGCAAAGCTTTTATGAGAAACATCAAAATGCTTTCATACACCAAGTCACTGTACTGCCATGGTTACCATCAGCCAATAAATGTCAAGAAAAATGACCAAAGTTTACTACAGCAAGTCTCTGGGGAACATGAGCGATGTGGTTTACTGTGAGGGGAAAGAGGCCTGTGTCCCAACAACAAATAGTTGAAGGTATGAGTCGTAGTGTGCTGGCACTGAATCAGAGCAAACAGTGGATCTGACATGAGGCCACGAGAGGGTTATGACTCACTCGGTCTGAGGCACCTGTTCTGTGGGTGTATGTACGTGTGTGTACGTGTGTGTTTGTCCATGTGTTTGCATGTGGGTTTGTGTGTTGGGGCAATGCAAAATGATTGACTCTATTCTGAGTGGATGCCATGGTCATTAGTGTGCACAACATATAAAAACAATTTTAGTAGCAATTTATTTGTGCATTCTAAAGACAAACACATGTTTGTGCCTTTGATTGTCCTGCCAGACAGAAAACCAGAATTTTTTTTTTTTGCTTGTTCTTTTAAGCTAATTCAAATGCAAAGTTTATACAACATACATATATTGCACCTTCATTTCTTTGGGTTTCATTTATGTCATTAATGAGCAGGGTTCCTAAAGGTTAAAACGTCTTAATTCGCTCTTCCACAGTTTGAGGCCTTAAAAAGGTCTTAATTCAGAGCAGACACTCTTAAATTCATAAAGTCATGGCAAAAACCAGCCCGATCTCACGGCAATTCATACATATTTTACAAGGTGGCTAATTTGTACAACCTCACCCGTACAAATTCATATGATTTTTGCTAAATCATATTTATTTTATGAGTTGCACAATTTGTATGAATTTGTATGAATGACCTACACCTAACCCCGCCCCTAAACCTACCCGTCACTAGACAAATTGTACAAAATCCTATGAATTAGTATGAATTACCATTCTCATAAAATAGAAATGAATTGGTCGTGAGATAGCGTTGGCAAAAACAAATATCTACATCAGTGTTTTTGTTTACCAATATAAATATCTAAATATCCTTAAATCATGATTTACTTGAAATGCTAAATTAAGTGAGTTTTTGATTAAAACGAACAAACAACAAGCAAACAGATCAGGGGTGCGTTTCCCAAAAGCAAAAAAGTTAGCAACTTTGTTGGTTGCAATACAATTTCCCATTGCCAACGAACTAAGTTGCTAACTAGTTAGCAACTATGCTTTTGGGAAACACACCCCAAAACGAGTTTTTGTGTATTTGTGTGTTTTCATTTATTTTGGTATTTATTTCCTGGTTTAATCATAAACTCTCCTCATTTGATTCTAGTGTTCTTGTTGGAAGCAGCACTATTCAAGTCGTTTTAAATAGCTTTTCCAACTTTCAGTGTTTTTAATTAAAGGAATTAAAAAGCAATGGAGATATGGAGATCGTATTTGCAAACTTTGAAGACTTTCTAGTACACTCTCACCTTCAATTTATTGCATAAATTGCCTGTACCTAGACTTTTAAAGGTCTTAAAAAGTTTTACAATTATTAAAACCTGCAGAAGTTATTTTAATCATGCAGCACTGAATGTTGTTTGGTGCCAGGTTGTTTCAATATAAGTCTATAGGTTCTTTCTTCATGCCGATTTTATCAGATTCCAGGCCAATATCGTACATCCGATTGTGTAGAACAGTTTGAAAAATCATAAATATCTTACTTTTATATTCAGGGTTTGGGGTTTGTTCATTTATAACCCTAGGTATAAGCAACAGAAGTGACGCTCGTCTTAGTAAACACTACTAACTATAAAAAAATTTTTCAAAATGATCAAGGGATTCTGAGGGAAAATACAGGTGGCAATAAGATTTTCCAGTGACACTTCTGGTCAAAAAAAGCCTTGGCTCTGTAGCAATGAATCCATCTCAAAGATTTTTATGCCGGGTTAACTGGTTGATGTGCAAATAATCTGCTTTTCCAGGAGCCGAAGTGGAAAAAGCACAAACAAACAGAAGACTTCATAAATACAACTGAGTCATTTCCTAACTGGCCTGGCCTTCATATACACACATAGGGCCTCTATTCCGTCCCGTTTTCCAAAAAACCAACCCCCACCCCGCTCACACACACACACACAATAAAATCTAATAATGTAATAGAATAATGTGTTCTTTAAAGGGACGTAAGAATTAGACCCATCATTTCTGGGTTTGTCGGTTACTCTGGAAAAGTCATTTCAGTGTGTTTCTTTCCTCTTTCAGCAACATGTGGATGCGTGGCTTTTTGATGTGTTTTGAGCTGCTCCGTTTCCAAGTGTGCTGGACGTCATCATACGGACGCTTCACAGAAAGGCGTAGTGAACCTCCTCTCAAATTAGCGTGCCGCTGTGGGATAACAAAGGCCTTCCGATCCGCCGCAGACCCTGTCCGAACTTCAGTGTCCCTCTGGCACGCGGCCAGCACTCATATTCCAGCTCAGTCGGGTTCCCCTCATCAAAGGTACACACTGCATAGTTTCCAAACGCCGACCGCCAGAAATCTGGAAATCGGATTCTGATGCTGCATGAATCTGGTCAGAGGAACTACAGATACTTTCGGTGTGGTTTGCACTCAGTGAGACAAATCAAATTACTGTTCCTTGCCAAATTGAATCCCTCCCAACCGATGCCCAGACTGATGCTCACAAAGCCATATGGTTGTATTTCCCCGACCTTTTTTGATGCCTTTAAAAGAAAATTGGCTAAACAGACTGTTCTATTCGCGAAGGTGCATCTTGACTCAACAACATGTAATTGTATAGTTTACTGGAAAAGTCTGAGTTCATGCTACAGTTTTTAAAGGCAGATTTTCATTTATACATAAGTGAGTAGTTAAAAACATTGGAGCACAACTAGTTTCAGTGTAGTTTCTGTAAAACAACTTAATTACGAATGGCAACCATCCAATAACCAAGGTCATTTCTGCTGTACAGTAACTTTTTAACTATGCATTTTAACATTTAAATTCTTAAAATAATGATAATTAAAGCATTTTAATTATATATACATTGGTGCATGTACGTTACTTATAAAAATACATTAGCTATGATTTTAAATTTACAGTAACTTTTGAACTTTGCAGTTTAAAAAATATATATAAATTAGTTATTATATTACTTTAAAAATATTACATTTAAGAGTATTAAAATATTTAAATACCATTTGTCAAAAAGCTAAATTTGTATATTTATTTTAGTCATGTTTTTCATGTAAAATGCATATAGAAATGTTTGTTGTGAATATACATTTAAATACATGCATACATATATATCTGCCATTTTTCTGTGAAGCTAAATGTTAGATTTCAATATGTACAATATATATATAATTAAATATATAGTTTTGATATTTTTATGATAGGACATTTAAAAAAAATCTTAATGGAACATGAACTTTACTTAATATCATGATCTGTAATCATATTAATGTATTGCTGGCTATTGCTACAAATATACCATGCTACTTGAGACTGGTTTTCTGGTCCAGGGTCACAAATATATTTATTTATTAGAATTTTATATTTTATCTCATCAAGATGAATACTAAGGACATAAAAAATTACTTAGTAGGATTGGCCCAGTTGAGGTACGTCCATGTAAAACCATAGTATGCCACTGATGTAGTTGTTTGGCAAATGCAAGGAATGAAATGTTTTATGGCTCTCTGGAGTGACCCTGGCCCTGCTCTAGTATTCCCCTGATCTCTTGGGTAGTAAGAAGTCAAAGGGTCAGACCTTGTAGACTGACAGAACAGGACAGATGAGGGGAAATGCATGTTAAATGGGAAACATGGCAGGGGAGTTGTATTGCCATATAACTCAATTAAAGCTTTATGGACTCTTTAAAGACAAACCATTAAATATAACACTCCTTGAGAATGTTTCCCTACTCCATGAGTGCTCGGGATGGAGGAAGTCAGCTTTTACCATTGCATGAAATGTAATTTTCATTAAAAGCATTCATTCTGGGTTTTTTAAACAAAAACATTTCCTTCTGGGGCTGAGTGAATATCTAGTGAATAGGAACCACAAAAGCTGTTGAGTTTTTCCATAAGTGCTGCGGTTTGGTCTATACAATGACAAACTTACGTAGCAAGAAATAGAAAACTTTTGGGTAAACTTCAGATTGGAAAGAAATAGCCAAATACACATCATTATGCTAAAATCAAAGCTGTTCAACTCTCAGTGGGCACCCGGGTCAATTTGATTTATTATTAAAAAAACAAATGTCGATGTTTCTGCATGAATATTTAAGTTTAGATGAGATGTGAATCATGAGTACCAGTCTAGTAGTTTCCTAGAACTGCATCACAGAATGACACTTTATCGTGCATAATTACATCTGCATTTCTGATGTGTTCCAGATTGATCCATCATTGGACAAACTATCCAATGGATGTCAATGGTAAACCTATATAAAACATAACTATGTGGAAATATTTTTGGATTCACTTCACTGAAGTTGACAGTGTCAAAAAATCAGTGCCCTACCAGAGTTTAGAAAAGCCCTAAATAAAGTAGTTTTGGACAAAATCAGAATGCATTGTTTGGCATAAATGCATTTAAGTAACTTAACTGAAAGCCAACAATGAGGATTTTCTATTCAATGACATCATAATGGTATTTTATACACATCACAGCAACTGCCTGTGATGCCCGATTATTGGATTACACTCTCTAGGTTTCTGAAGATTATCAGGTTAACACATTTTCATAGCTTGCTGATCAATAGTGAATTTTAGTTTAGTACACAGCAAACCAAATAAAAACCAATTTGAGATGCTTAAGTAGATGCATTTTCTCTGTAATTAGTAGAATGCCTAAAGTGGACTATCAAAATAAAGTGTTACCCATTTTTTTTACAATATAATATTAAAGACTGATTTATAGATTGTGTCATCCATTATCAATTGAAAGTCATCATAAAATGATAGTTATGCTTATATTGCCTTCAAATCAGCACACTGCGTGTGGCTCGCTGGTTTCTGGCATGTCTCTGATTCTGTACCCGCTTGATTCTTAAAGCCCATTCACATTAAAACAATAACTCATAATTAGTTCGGCTATGGACTTCCCTATTCTAAATAGAACTATAATTATTATTAAAACTTTATAGTAATTGTTGTGGACAAGCATTTACTTAATCAACCTATCACAGTTTAGAACTGTCTGCACGAAATCCAGTAAGTAACCACAAGATCTATGCAACAGCGTGTTTGTTATATCATGAACTTTAAAGAGAACTTCATCCATGGTTTATTTTTTGGTTTCAAAGAATGTATGCACACTAAATGAAGATCATATATTTTTTTCATGATAAATACACATCATTTACAAATAAAGTGGTTATGCAATAAATACATCATAAAAATCTGAGCATTATACTTCATGTGCAATTGCACTTATTTTGAAATGCACATGGGACAGGAAAAAAAACATCTTCAAAGCCACTCGAAAAAGCCAGCACTCTCATTAAAATATTTATTTTCCCATTTTTTTCAGTCAACATAAATATATTCATATATATTTCTTTTCTTCCTCCAAAATAGCTCTTTGAACGATCTTTTGTATAAATAAAAGTCTTCATTGGGGAGATGTAGTTCTCATCGGCACCCGCAGCCCTCCACCACCATGTCCTGGTAGTTTTTAAGAATGACTTTCTCGTACTCGTCCAGGTACAGCAGCGATATGGGACTGAGCTCAGTTGGGACGCAGCACGCTCTGGGAATATTGGAATTGACTGAGTTCACCAGCGTCTGGACGATGGCGTGATTGGTGGAGTTCAGGTGGTCCGACAGTGGGAAGGGACACTCGCCTTGGCAGTAAAAAGCGTGGTAGCCGGGTGGTGCCACAATCCACTCGTTCCAGCCCACGTCGCTGAAGTCCACGTAGAGAGCGTGCCGCCTGCAGTTTGTGCGCTGCTGCTTCCTGCGTTGCTTCGGCCTTTGCCGTGCCTGCCGCTTATCTCGGTTCGACTGCAGGACGGCGGAGCCCTGACCGTCATGGCTGTAGGCCACCAGCAGGGGTCGGGCCTGCGCCCATGAGTCCTCGTCTGCGTGAAGGGAGCGACTGACCCTCACGTGCCTCCGCCGGTTCCTCTCGATGTCCGCGGATCCTTCAGACTCCTCGGGGTGGAGCACCTCAACCAGAAGCCCATGGTTGTGCTGGGATTCGCGGGCCCACCGAGCCACAGCCGAACCCACGTCGAAGCTCTCCCAGCGCGTGTGAGAGTCCTGCACAAGACGGGTGTCGAGAAGTCTGGTAAGAGGCTCTTTGGAAGGGGCCAATGCTGGCCTGAACACCTCGTAAATGTTTATTCGGTGGAAACCACTCACACCGGCGCCCCCGTGAACCTGGTCTCTGAAAATGCGCAGCTCCGCAGCCGTGATCAGCTCCTCGGCAGGAACGGAGGTAAGGTTGAAGAAAAACTGCTGCGTTGTTTTTCCTTTCAGGCTGGACAGTGCCTCGAAAGCTTCTGGAAGGGCAGAAGAAAGAGTGCGTTAGGATCGTGTCAACAAATTGGGCTACAACAAAAGAATATTGTTGGATTCTGAAGCACTTCAGGCTGAAACCTGACATTTTTGCTTTGACTCTAAATAGGATTTTCCACTCAGCATTTTCTTGTCTGGCCTGAGTGAGAGATTATATGGTAGAACCAGGTGTTACAATGAAAGGCTAGCTGCGAGCGCGAGGCTGTTTGTGTGGCTGTAGAGTGACAACATTCTCTTGTTTCCAAGTCTTTATTGAATAAAGGTTGCAATCAGCGAAGGAACAGCTACCCCTACGACTCAATGCCCTAAAATAAAACGCTCTCAGACCAAAGAGCTCACTTAATCTCTTTTGAAAAGAGACGTTTTGGAAATTCCATTCCCAATAATCCAACCTATCTGCTTCATAATCACAAAGAGCCTAAAGAAGATAAGCACGCTTTATTTGATGTGGGAAAGCCCGGCTCTTTCTTTCCCTCATTCTGTCTGTCTTTCTTCACCTTTTCCTTTTTCTCCCAGTCAATCCGTCTTGAGGGGGGAGTGACTGAGAACATGTCAGGGCCTGCCGAAAGCAGTCAGCCACAGTTATGAGTATATTGACATTCCTAATTCCTGTTTGTACGTTATGCCAAAACAGCAAATCGTACAAGTCGTACATTTATGACGGCTAACTTGAAAACTGACTGTGTATCTCGACTGAGGATCTCGACGTCAAATCAAAGTTGTTTCAGCAGCATCTTATTGGACAAAGCGATTACATAATATTACGTCGAAAGCCTTTTGAGGGATGTAATGAAACTCCAGTCAGGTCCTCAACCACAGAGTTCACCAAATTAAAACAATGAGAGAAGCCTGAGGCGTAGGAGGTGCTCAATTACTACAGAGGGCACGAGAAAAGCCTCATTTGGAGTAAACAAGGAAGACATTTAATAAAAATGCTTAAATTGTTTGTTTATACATGAGCACACAAAAAGCATCCTTGTTTGCAGTGTGTCGACTTGACCACTGGATGTCATCCATCCGAATCTGTGCCATTTTACAGGGCCGCCTAAACAGCCTGTAATGACTCTCGTATGGATTCCTCCCCCTCTCTTTACCACAATACGGCGAGTTAGCGTGATTTTTCCTGTGTTGCCATGAAACTAAAGTGAAATGTTTCTAAATTGTGTGCTATAGTTTATGTTGACCTCTAAACAGACTCCACAAAGAAGACTTTCACAGGCTCAACTCTTCCAGAGCAAGAGAGGGCATGTTTCACGACTGTTTAAATCAGATAACACGCCTAAAAGAGACTTAATTGACATGCCACCTGATCACACTCGGGTTGATTTCATTATAAAAAAAACAGATTCTGTTTCTAGAGAATTCAAATCTGACCATTCAACAAGGCCACCCACAATCCCTCGACTGGCTCAAGCAGTTAGGCTAGAATTACTTGGGCATGTGATAAAGAGTTGAGCAAAGTTAAACACACACAGGCACACAGTATCTGTACAAAAGTTGGTGTGGAAACAAGCCCCCCCCACTGGTGGCTCGAAAACATCAATGACAGAACTTAATGGAGAACAGCAAAACTACCATCCTGGATTTCCTCACAAGGCCTGTTACTGTAATCTGTGGATTCTTAGAAAATAACTAGTGCAAGAACTCCATACCTTGTCTAGAAAACTACTCTAAGTGCACTCAGACACTATCAATTATTTACGGTAAAGTCACCGTTAGGATGCATTTTTTGCTTCCTTAATAATAGTGAGAGCTGTTTGTGGAATGTCAATAGTTTCCAAATGCTCGCATCACACCATTCCTTGGAATTTTAGAAAGTTCTGGGAATAAAAAAAACATTAATTTCATTTCAAATTAATTTGGAGCAGCATATTCACAGCCAAAATCAGGCATCACCTTCATGATGAAAGCTTCGTATTGTATTTGCTCTGCTGGCCGCTTGTTCCACATGCTTTCCCATAGTGCTCCTTGGGCGCCGGATGTTCGGGTCATCGTTTTCAGAGTGCATATAATACAAGTCCAGCATGTACTGAGGTACCACCGCCGAACTGCTCGGCGTGGGTTTTCGCTTCAGACCGAACATGTTGAGCAGTCGTAGCTCAAACTCATTCAGGAAGTTATTATCGGATCGCTCCGGCATGTGTTTCCCCGAATCACTGTATTTCCGCCGGTCGATCTCGGGAATGAGTCCAGCGGCACCTCCCAGCAACACCTGACCGAGTAACAGCACCGTGAGAGTGCGGACCACGTCGACCATGATCAGTCAGTTCCTGCAAAGGGGAAATACAAATTGACCATTTTTATTCTTCTTAGAACCATTTTATTGGTTTATACAGTGTTAAAGCATTATGTCATAGGAGAACCTTTTTAGGTTCCAAAAAATAACTTTTTAGTCTCTTGTATCTTTAGAAAACAGTCTTCTTAAAAAAAGCCAGAAACCAATGCACTGACCGGAGGAACCCATGATGTCAAATCTCAAGAAACTTGAAGAGTAAAAAGTTATTTTTTTCTCTTTTAAATATATAAAAATATACAGTACATTTCTTGTAGCTACAGCCCCCCTGGAGCAATCAGGTGTTAAGTGCTTGCTCAATGGCACAATGGGTCGGTCATAGATCACCCCTAGATTGGTTCCAACCTCCGATCACTCTTAGAAGTTAAAGGTTTGTTTGGTTTTTATGGAAAACCTGTTCCTTTAAGTACTAAAACACTTGAATTGCAGCCCAGGACTCCAACCACATATATGCATGGAAAAGATCCCTAGCCACATTCAACCTGCGGCTGCTTCAAACCACATACATATCTAGATCTTTTGGAGATGTCTTTGAGACTAAGAGCATGCATGCATGCATGCAAAAAGATTAAGAATAATATCCCTCCTGCAGGGTATAATAAGAGATTGATCTACAGTGAAAGCAGGGAGACTCCAAAGAGGATGTCAGACAAATGGGATGAAACAGGAAAGAGTGAATCAAAAGAAATCGAAAGAAGTGAGACATGAAGACAGCAGACAAGGAGTCTGCAATTAAAGGGAGATAAGAGAGCAGTGTCTGGGTGGGGGTCTGCCTTTAGATCATGAAAGGAAAGTCTTCAAAAGGACTGAATGTCTAGCAAAAGCCGTTTCGCTGAGGGAGAGGCAGAGTTGTGAGGCTACAGGTGGTAGATCTTACGCAAAAACAACTCAAGCAACAAAGACGACAAAGAGATCTGATGATAAGGAAGCAGAGAAGTGTTTTCTTTTCATTTGCGCATACCATCTGACCTTACAGACTACATGTATGCACATCTATGATGTGATCTACAATGCACTGAGGTATAGAAGTGTCAACGCTGGCTTTCAAAAACACTCGCGCTGTTTTCAAAACTTAATATTAAAGAAATAAGTTGTAGCATTACCGAAGGAGGAAGCGCTGTGGCCGGTCTGCGTGCCCGTCGTCTCTTAAATTCCACATGAATTCGTGTTTTAATCCACAAGCGATTTTTTTTATCCCACGACAGAGAGTCGCCGCAACTCAGGTCTCCTCTTCTTGTTCATACTTGAGCAACACTTCAAACTAAACTGCAGTTAACTCTAATGAAGTGCGCAAATGCTTAGGTCAAAGAAACCAGCAATTCCAAGAGTGACAGCGCGAGTTCGCAAAGTCCTGGATCTGTCATTTTTCGCCTAAAAATTCTGATCAGTAGAAGTTTTCAGAGGCTGCTTGGAGACTCATCTCTGCGTGCAGCAGGCGTCGCGTCTGTGCCATTGATTGGAGCGCTTTGCTCCGCGAGCGCGAGTCTTTTTGTTGTCTGGTGATGTCACAATGACTGTCATCATTCAGGTCCACTGAAACGCGCAGCGTACTCTCCATTCAAACGTTTGAACATGCCCACAGTTGCGTGTTGATTGATCGAATTTGTCCTTGCGCATATGTTATGCATTCTACGTATAATAAACATGTTAGAAATTTCAACAGAAAGGATTTTAATATGGCTCAGTTAAAACAGGTAAACGAAGTTACTTTACTTAGGTAAAAAGTAATAGCCTATTATATTTTGAAAAGGGGGTTTTCAAACTTTATTATGCCAAATACTCCCAAATATGACTGTCCCGTCACTATTATTAGGATAGGCTACTGCCACGTACAAACAGTCATTTATAATGTATAGCTACATACTGGAAAATAGGAAAGTGATGTAGAAAATAAATTATATATATATGTGTATTTTTTTTTCGTTACAATATATTGGCTGTAATTTTTTTTTAGTTGACAATTAATATTCTTTTAGATATATGAGCCTGAAGAAACGTAAATACATTGTTTGATAGGCTAGTTATTTCTTAATTCACTTCTCAGCACAACAGCTTTGCAGAAAATATTGCCTGAGGATAGAAAAATACAAGATAGCACCCCTTTACAGCCCCGGTCCCCAGATTTGAAACCCCTGTATTATAGGAAAAATTACTTTATCCTTTTCAGACATTTTGATCTATCAAACTTTATGATGCCAAAACACTCACAAATTTGATGATTCCCCTTGATGACAAATCTCATACTCAGTATTAAATTACAGTGAGTTTTATATATATATTATAGAAGTCATATATATATATCATATATATATGACTTCTCTATATATTTCTGTTGCACTATTTTGTTTATTTAATTGGTTTAAATTTTTTAAAGCAGCTTTATAGAAAATATTACCAACAGAGGGAACAGAAAATTGCTATAGCACCCCTTTATGGCCCCTTGGTCCCCAGTTTTAAACCCCCTGGGTTAATTGACAATATTTGTGAGTGTACTGTAAAATAGTAAAAACATTTGCATTATATACATTAGATTTTTTTTTTTTTTTTTTTTATATTATGCTATATAAATTATATTTAAATCTATCCAAAACAAAACTTACATCCCAAATAGTTCACACCACTAAGGTGTGAATCACAGTTAGATCCCAAGCAGACAAGATTCTGGTGAAGCAATTCTTCACTATTTGAATAACAATGATCTGTGTCTATGGACTGCTGAGGTGTCTATTACGCAACGGTGTGTTTGTTTTGTATAAATAAGTTCTACTTTTTTTCCCTTGAATCCACCGGTAACATATTATATTATATAAAAGCTATTGCCTTTTGAAGCATGACATGATATTAACCCATACTGAGAAGATGATACATTTGGCCATTCGTGAAGCAGCTAAATCCCTGGTTATCATTGATCAAGATGTGTTAATGGCTGGTTTAAATCTTGTTTTACGACTGGATTATGCTCATTAACAAGAGTTTGCAAATCCAGTGCCCTTTGCTCTCTCAGACCAGGGGGTTTAAAAGTGACCTCCTGTCCTGAATGCAGATTCAGAACAAGTAAACAGAGAGAGAATCAGCCATTGGAATCATTTTAATGAAATAGATGTAAATATATCTAGATTTTATTTATACTATGTTTATGTGGTATAAACTACTGTTTTGTGCTCCACAGAGGCAAAGAGGTGGGCATAAACGTGGCGTGGACATCAGATTGAAACCATTACTATTAGACAAATCCGTGGACGTCTGATTAGTCCACAGCACGTATGTAGGAGGAATCCGCATATGAAAACCACTCATTGGTTACAAGTATTCATTTCAATTATGTGTTGATGGCAAGTTTGTTTTGACAAAAGCAGCTGGGCCATTGAGCTGGGAGAGACAGCAATAGATTAAACCACACTGAGATCAAAACATATCTTTGTGTGCTTCCGAGACAATAACATCTTATGAGGGATAATCCCTGGATCATCCACTTAGCAATTAAAATACACTGATGCATTCCATTCCTCAGGTGATACTGGTCTCTACCAGTCCTGGCCAGTAAAAGTGAGCAGGGTGCACAAATAAGATGATCACTTAAACTATCACAGATAGCTTTCAGGAGTGCTAGTTTAAGAAGGAATATGTAGCCTGTTAAAGTTGCAATAGAAAACATTTACATGCTTTTTATTCCTATTTGCAACTCCCCTAATGTTCACCTTGTTGCCTAAACAGTAGGTCATGAACATAGTGCTCTAAGCTCTCCATTGGCCAAGGGTGCTTTAGATTCAGGGATAACACTTCACAATGCATGTTAAGTAGCCTTAATTACTCAAAACAAGAACACTGCGGAGAGTGAAAAGAATGTTTATCTTTGCCTTATTGTGTGGGCTGAACCCAGGCCAGGAGATTGTGTCCACAAGGTCTGCTGGTGTGGAGGGAGGTGTTTGTGTGCTTCAATTTTGCCCCAGTGCCCCATTAAAAAACCTAAAGTCATTATCTAATGAATTGATGGTTGATCTAATTATTCTCTGATTGGATGAAATGTTATCTTTTAAATTCCATCTCATTATTTGTTCAAAGTTATCTGTTTGGTTCCCCAAATGGCTGCAGCCTGTGGGTAAAAGTTCCGCTCTGATGCTTGCTTTACTGGAAATAACATCACTCAGTTAAATGGAAAATGAAGAATTGACCTGTATGAAATATTGTGCTTATGCTTTCAGGGGCTTTGCAGAATCTTTGATCCATGGCTGTGAAGAGCAGTGACCTCTGACCTTTCCTGCATCAAACTTTAAAGATAATTTCTATGTTTCGAGCCGCATGCTGGAAATTGTTGCGTTGCTCTGGTAAAATATGAAGTTTATTGTTTTTTTGACTAATTGGAGATTGGCAGGCAATTTTTGGAATTTAATTTTATTGTATTTGTTTCTAAAACAATGCTGATTAAAGCTGCATTTATTTGTTTATAAATACAGTAAAACAATAATATTGTAAAATATTATTCAAATTTTAAATAACAGTTTTTCTATTGTAATAAATCTTTAAATGTAATTTATTCCTGCGATGCGAAGCTGAATTTTCAGCATCATTACTCCAGTCTTCAGTGTCACATGATCCTTCAGAAATCATTTTAATATGCTGATTTGCTTCACAAGAAGCATTCATTGTCATTATCAATGTCAAAAACAGCTATGCTGCTTCATATTTTTGGAATAAAATGTTTTTTTTTTTGTTTTTGTTTTTTTGTTTTTTTTGTAAATGCAGCCTTGGTAAGCATAAGAGACATAGACAATCTTAATTATTCCAAAGTTTTGGCCATCAGCATATGGCTATAAATATATTTAATTAGATATATTTAAATAAACAGATATATTTAATTGATTGATTGTCACTTTTTAAGCCACTAGGGATCACCTAATGGAATTGAAATTATTCGTACTTTTTTCTTCCTTATTTGGAGTTATTCGTATTTTTCATATTTTTTTCTTCCTTTTCTTCCTTAACACCCTTTGTGTTCCATTGGCCAGAAAACTGATAGCCCCGCCCCAAACTCACACAATTGGTTAGGCCAGTGAAATATAACAAAGAAACATTTTGAAAGTTTCAAAAAGACACAATCATATTCGTCTTCTTAGTAAGCTAGAAGTATTTTAACATAAAAATATACACATTAACTCTCCAATGGGTTTACAAGTTGATTTAAAACAGAAATGTAGGTGCTGAAAGACGAAAAAAAAAAATGTGTGAAACACAACTGTAATCTTTGTTTAATTTGCAACTTTGGAAAATCGTTTTGAGCAGTTTATGCATGGGGAACATTCAGCTCTTAAGACTTTTTATTTACTGCCTGTTGGTCACTTTCATTCTGACCTTAAATAAATCCCAGGCAGTTTAAGCCTGGCAACCCTCAACTCAGAACAACAGTCAAAGAATTTCGGTTTCCTAACCATCACAGCTATTTCAATATGCTCAAAGCTGCCTGCAGAACGAAATCTGAGAATTCCGCCCACAAATCCTCTTGACTCTATCCCAAACCTCCGTGAGTGTAGAACATGGGGTTTTGTCAGTCATCTGTCTGCATGGATGAATCAAGCAGCATGTTATTGAGCGCTCCGGCTAACCGATGAAGAGCAGCCATCATTAAGGAGCATCAAAGTGCCAGAGAGTCTCTCCTCTGTCCTCCATCGGAGCTGAGTGGAGCTTCTTTCATCACCTACATTCCACGGGTCTGTCTGGGAAAAGGCATGGAGATGACTCTGCAGATTGAGCCCCTTACATTGTGCTAACAGTTGTTTGGCAGAATGCTACACTACACATTCCACTGGTCATCGGACGAGATTGTCTTTGGTTCCCTTCAAATCTGACCTGGACCACCACCATGGGTCTTAATGATGGTTAGGACCCCACTGGTCATTTCAAGCAAACACAATGTGCCATTGTTGTTTTCATCCTGTATCACTTAAGGTTTAAAGTCAAAGTCTTTTTGTGAATGATTCATAAAATAAATGCTTTCTTCACCTACATCAAAAAATATAGTAAATTCTGTACTGCTGTGAAATATTACAGCAATTTAAAATAACTATTTTCTAATTGAATATATTTTAAAATGCAATTTATTTTCAGCATCATTACTCCAGTCTTCTGTGTCATTCATTAGAAATCATTCTAATATTGCTCATTAGCTGCTTATGCATTTCTTATTATTAACAATGTTGAAAACATTTGTGCTGCTTCATATTATACAATATATATATATATATTGTTCTAGGATACAAATATATATATATAATTTGCTTTTCAGGCTGAAGTTCTCTGAGTTATAGATACACTCTCTGTACTTTTCAGAGTTATATTCATGGATTTATTGGACTATATAGTGCTATATTTAGCAGTGGATATCCTTCTAGGACAAGACAGCAATTATGGAAGTATTAAAATGGAAAGTATCGGTCTATCTAAGAACAAAAGACAGACAGTAGTAAAGTTCAAGCAAATGATTAAACAAGTGCAGGTTAGACGGGCTTTCATCATAGTTTTACTCACTTCCAAGAAAATCTATCATCTCTAAATTTTTTATAGAGAAGGCAGTTTCATAATGTTGGCGTAAAAGTAGTTTTGTTCTCTTTGAAACTTTTAAAGTAATAGAACTAAAAATTGTCATTAGCTTCATATATTTCTAAACCTAAATGTTATTAAACAAACAAAACCAGAATTTTTTTTGACAAATCTTAATTCAGCCATTTCCATGCGTCACTTCATAGTGACCACATCTGTCAAGGCCAGAAAAGCACCATAAAAGTAATAAAAGTGGTCCATATGACTCACGTGACACATCTCAAGTCTTTTGAAGTCATATGGTAGTTTTGTGTGAGCAGTAGACCATAATCTTTTTAATTAAAAGCTGACTTCCTGTCATTGCTTTCAAATATAGTGCCTATATGATTCAGGTTAGACATTGATCAATTTGGTCATCTGCTTTTGTAACCAAACATCAAAATAGAATCCGTTACCGCCACTGAAAAAAATAAAATAAAAATAAATTATTGCTTTTTATCTCTCAATTCTGATTTATTTTCCTCATAATTGAGTTTAAATTTCGCATTTCAGGTTTTTGTGTGTGTGTGATGGAAACGTGGAATTGCAAGTTTATAAAGTCAGAATTTCGAGATGACTTCTGTTTTCTTTGCAATTCTGACATCATTTCTCAGAATTGTGAGATATAAACTTGCAATAACAAGTTATAAAGATCAATTCTAAGGGGAAAAAAATATTTTCTTACAATTGCAAGTTTATATCTCACAATTCTGACTTTAAAACTATATTATAAATTCTGAATGGGAAGATATAGGCTAAACCTGAAATTCTGAGCAAAAATCAGAACTGCGAGCTTAAAAGAATTCTGAGAAGAAAATTCACAATTACCTTGTTTAGTTTTTATTCAGTGGTGGAAACAGGCTTCCATACATTGTTCATTTGAAACCTGACAAAATGGCATTTTCAGTGAAAACAACAGTTTCAGTCTATAATATGAATTGCAATATAGCGTACAAGTTGTATTGTGTTTTTACAGCAGTTTTCTCTCTCTCTCTCTCTCTTATTTTTTATTTAGGTTGATCAAAATGGTCATATTGAACTGTAATTGAAAGCAAATAATTTTGGGGTTGGAGCAACATGGCGTGGAGTAAATAATGATATTTAATGTTTAAATGAATATGAATAAATAAATCATTTTAATTTTCGGTGATCTATTCCAAGAGCCTAGGCGACTGCCACTACTGCCCAAACTTGAGTAGATCTGAGGAGTTCAGATGAGAGATGTAACGCGTTTGGGGTTCAGAGAGAGACTGGTAAATACAGGGATCTGCCCTTTGAATCAAACTGCTCTCGTAAAGACACCACATGTCACTGAATTATACGTTCGCATGATTAGAAGCTTGGGCTGCATAAACATCCCGTGTCAAGATTTACATTTCTCCGCTTAAGCACATGCAGCTGTTTATAGACTCCTCCGCAGACATAAGAAGCCCCGGCTATACATAGCAGAAGAAAACTTTAAAAAAAGAGGGGGCTCATTTAGGTTAATGGATGCAGTGGCAAATTAAATGTCAATTACGGAAAACGTGGCTACTGATCGACCAAGCTTATGTCTAATAGTAGCAGTTGAAAGCAAACGCGACTGAGTCTGCGCAGTAGCGGATGTTTCTCAGGAAAGGCCAAGTGTTCTGTTTTTCCCCCACAAATATAATTTTCTGCTTACGGTTAGACGTGACCTTGAAATGGGCAGCCTACTTCGTACCTATTCCACATATATCATCTGACAAGTAGAGAAAACAAGACATTAATCTTTCCTCCCGACTTTGACAAAGTCTTCAGCAGACACTTGAGCTCGACTGACTGACACCACGTCTGCACAGAGGGATATTTGGAGGCATCTGATGGTGGGTTGTGTCTCCTGGCCTGCAGGTTTACACTTGAGAGGCAAACTTAAGTGCACATACCAAGGATAGACAAACCTAAACACTGCATTTGGGTACACGTCAAACAAAATGGGGAGAGTTCATGTGAGAGGCTTGTGTTATTTCCCGGAAAGATACACAATTTACAACGAATCTTTACAAGTAGGTCCCATACCTCAGATGGACTTGTTAAAGGCATGATTGTCAAGTATTTCCGAATTTAGAAGGCTTAATTTTGTCCAAATCTATTTCTACCCTTCTGCTCACCCCTGATGGTACAAAAACATATCAACGCTTTTGGGTTAGAGGCAAAAATCAGGTGAGTGGCACTCTGAGATCTTAAAGGGATAGTTCCAAGTATGGAAAAATTAAAAATTAAAAAATTTAATTCAAAATTCAAAATAAAGGTAATTGCAGATTACTTTTTCATAATTTAGACCTTTTGCGTGTGCACAATTCTAATTTTATATCTCATAATTTGGATTTCTTTTCTAGCAATTCCGCAATTTCGTTTTTTATTTATTATTATTATTCGCAAGCCATGAAAAAAATAACTGTCGCAATCTCACAATTTTGACTTCAACCCTTTCTTCTCAGAGTTGCGAGTTTGTCCCATCATTTTGCATTTGTAACTTGCAATTCTGAGTTTATATCTTGCAAATGAGAAAAGAAAATGTTAGATATAACTTCTCACTACTTTATATATATTAGGCTACAATTACCTTAAAAAAAACCTTCCATGTGTTAGTCATATTATGTCAAGTCAGTTTTATTTATATAGCATTTTACACAATGTACATTGTTTCAGAGTAGCTTTACAAAATATATTGCAATTCTAACCCACAATTTAAATATTTAGCAATTCCATTAACAGTTGCATATTCAAAATTAACTACTTTTGTACTTTTGTAGAGCTTGCCCATCCACTTTCATTTTGTGGAAGAAAACAGACTAGACAAACTACTTCTTTGGGGTCAAGAATGGTTTTTAAGCTAAATTTCTGCATGAACTATCCCTTTAAAACTAGTGTCTCTGTACCATTAGAGCATGCCAAGTATTTGAAGAAAGGTTAAAAAACAGAGGGCCCAGTAAGGTGCAGACGGCAGACGTTTTTCTTTCGTAAAATCAGCAACAACTTCTTTATTTATCTTTCTAAAACAGGGCCGGAGACATGTGCGATATAATGGCCGAACGTTCACCGAATCTCCTATGAATCTGTCACTTTGAGCCCTGTGCAGTATGGAGAGGAGTTGGAAGTGCTCAGAGGGGAGGTAAAGAGCAGACACGTCTTGGCATCCACACAGCAACATTAAAAGTGTGTGGTTTCACAATAATAATAATCTTGAGAGCAGCTGTGTAAACATTTAACTGAGCACGCCTCTTGTGGCACGGTACGGGATCCTCATGTTCAACTGTGTATTTTGCTAGATGCGATTGTGCACTTATCAACACTTATCTAAATGCCTGCGCTTGTCTTTTCTGCATCATAGCTTGTATTGACATAACCCTGGACCGTGATGTTTTCATAGCGACCGGCTGTAGGAATTTAACAGTTTCATATAATCTGCCTTATGAAAGTTTGTCTGTACTAACAAATATTATGTAGTTGCATTTGCAGTAAAAAATGGGACTTGAGTCATACGTATTGAAATCTTTGACTTTTAATAATAGACCAAAATCCAGCACACTATTATGAATACAGTTCAACCCCCAAAAAAAGAAAAAAAAGAAATTATTACTTTAATTGGGTCAAAAGTGACAGTAAAGACATTTCTAATGTTAAAAATATTTATATTATAAACTTATTTAAAATTGTGTGTTTTTACAGTACTTTTGATTAAATAATGCAGCCTTGGTGTGTGTCAGTTTTTGTGTGTTTTGAAAAAGCTTTTTTCATGGAAAAGAGAGTCCGGCACATTTCACAGAAAAAGACCATAAATGAAGACAGAATTCACATCAAGTAAGCAAGAATCAGTATGCAGCAAGTTTCCAGCCCTCTTGGGTCATGTGACTTAATTGCCTGTTTGCTCTATTTATCTCTGTGAAAAACTGCTCTGGGTTCACAAAGTGTAGAGAATAATCAGCTGGATCAAACACTGCCTTAAATTACAGCAGAGAATCAAATAGCGGCTGATGTCTATTCATCCGCATGGGTAAACAGTGCGCCTGTAATTCACCTTTTCTCTTTCCCTAACTCTCTCTCTCTCACTCTTTCTCTCTCTCTCTCTCTCGTCACACACTCCATTACTGTGATGTGCCACTAACATTGTCGTAAACAAACCCCAGATGCTCAAGAACACACCTCTTTGATCCGGGTTCGAAGACCTCCCTGAATCTGCTGGTACCCCTTCCACCTGATGTTCAGAGACCGCCTTACTGAGGAAACAGGAAGAGGCCATGTTCAGTAAGTAGCTTGCTTTGTACTGAATTGTGAGTAGAATGATATGTACGCTATTAAAATATAGTTAGTGAAACAGTAGGCATGCAGCAACATTTCAGTTGCACACTATGTTGTTGTCACATGACCATGTTACTTTGAAATAAATATGATATTTTTGTGCATTTTGATAATAACATTGTAATACCTGCTGCTTTAGTGTTTTTGTAAGTGGTAATTGTCAGAATTCCTTGAATGATGCCCATAGACATTAAGTTCTATAAATCATCTACAATATTCCTTAAAAGCTAAAACCAGATGAACATTTCATTTATTCTACATCAAAAGTTTGGGGCCTGTAAGAAAAAAAAAAAAATGTTTTTGAAAGATGAAAGAAAGATGCATTTATTTTATCAAAAATACAGTAAAAACAATTGTGAAATTTTATTGCAATTTAAAAAAACTGTTTTCTATTTGAATGTATGTTGAATGTATTTTTAAATATAATTTGTTCTTGTGATGCAAAGCTGAACTTTCAGCAACATAACTCCAATCTCCAGTGTCACGTGATCCTTTAGAAATCAATTATCATTATCAATGTTGAAAATGTGGAAATGTTTACGGAAATGTGATACTTTTTTAATTCTTTGATGAATAGAAAGCTCTTTTAATAACATTATGAAAGTCTTTACTGACAGTTAGGTTTCAAACACCAATAATATTAGAAATATTTGAGTTCATCTCGAGTTTGTGACATTGTTCAGTCCAGTTTTGTAACTCTAGACAAAACACGTGAGAATATTCTGCTCTTTTTCTAATTTAAACAAAAATAGAAACAACTGAGATTACTGAGTTCAGTAAATGCATAATTTTCAAAGATGGAGTGTGTAATCTGCGAACGCTGTGCCAACACTATCAATCAAACAGAAATCCCATGAAGCAATACAGAGCGAACTCTAGCAGGACTTTATTAATTCAAATCTAAGTCTGTCTCAAAGTCAGTGTCCCCAAACTCAATTCAATATTCTGTATCGCAGGACGTGGATGTGAGCCATGCAGTGTTTTCTGAAGACAGAAGAGAAACTCAATGAGAGAAAATGTAAAAGTAAATAAGACGGCTAATTAATTCTCAGATTGCACAGTTATCTCATATAAAGGACGTAATTCATCTTTGATTCCTTTGGCCCCTGTTCCCGTCGCTGAGAACGAAGGCCCCCTCGCTTGGTTTGTGTATGGATCATTGAGAAAGACTGGGCCCCCTTGTCATTATGTCAAATTCTACCTAAGAACGAAACATTCTATTTTCATAACCTGGTTAAGTAATCATATTACCTCAGGCTCCATAAAGTGGAACAAACAGTAGCATAGAAGTTCAGCTGCTTTTTTACATGCCTTGAGTGACAGATTGGCTTTCATCAAAGGGGTCTGAATCAAACTTATGGAGTCATTTCGCGTTGCTAAGAATACTAAATTGATCCTCACATGCAGAACATCTGGTGAAAAGCAATTTCCACCCAAGTGTTTTAGTATTTCCTCATAATTAATTTCACATGTACATGACAAGAGCTACTGGCCTCCCAGAACAGGCTCACAAAAGCCAGCTTTGTTCCCCTCCGTCAAAAAGTACGCTGTGGTTCCTAGTTAAAACGCGCTTGTACTTTTGACGCTCAAATTGATGATGAAAGGTCCGCTCAGGAGACGCAAGTCATATCTTCTGCTCCAGAAGCTCCAGAAAGCATGCTGTGTTGGCCCCCACTCGTGAGCCCTGTTTACACCTGGTATTCAGATGTGTTTTTGGCAATCTGATCACAAGTGGACACTGCTAGAACACAGTAGAACACGCGGTCTGAAAACTTTTGAGCTTGTCCTCTTTCAAGGTACAGTCGAAAACGCATTTATCCGGATTGCTTTCGTAGTGTAGATGTGTTTTCAAAGCCACTTCACTAGTTCACGCTTACATATTATTAGCTGAGATATGGTATGCGTATTTGGCGTGCTTTCCGGGGAAGGGCTCCGAGCTCGGAAATGGCCCGAATCTAGAGTACCCCCCCCCCCCTTCCCCGTATATTATAAAGTGAACTTGATGTGAGGAGATGGGGTGGAGGAGGGATGCTGATAAACCGTCAATGGATAGAGGTAAGTCAGCGATATTTATACTATGGGATTGATTACTTGATTGTGGTCCACCTGTGGTGATTAGGCTAAGTATCTGACGCGCTCCTCCCGAATCTTATTTATAATTACATTAAAGGCATGGAGGCCTAATCAAGGCCACAGATCTTCATTACAGTGAAGAAAAAAAGGTTCTTTAGATGATAAAAATGTTTTTCTTCACACTAAGATAAAATGGTTCTTTTATGAACTGTTCACTGAAAGGTTCTTGAATGGTTATATGGCATTGCTACAAAAAAAAAAAAACCTTCTCAAACCTTTATTTTTAAGAGTGGGAATAATTGCACTGAAGTGATTAGTACGCTCAAACGCACAAGTATGGTAAATTGTGTGATTGTTTTCAAATTATCTTCTTGGACCCCTACGATCCTCCACAATGCTCTTGAACTGAGGAGAATACAGGCCTATGACATGAGACATAACAGCACCTGCTCTTACTTGTCTCCAAACAGTGAGGTTTCTCCAGATAAAAGTCAGTCACCATCAGATTAATCACTAAAGCCACCAGGGAAGATGCTGTCCGATCAAACACGTCTGTTTGTGTAGCGTGTCTGGGACCACCTACATGTGCATATGTACTGTAATGCTTTTTTGGCAAAACCATTTGTAAGCATATTGTTTTTCCCCAAGCGGACTTCCCCCTATTTTGAGGTTGATGTTTCATGCACTGTCGTTTTTTTCAGACGTCTCATGTTATCGAAGAGGGACTTGAATGGGTTGAAGTTGCCATACACAAGTGAACAAGAATGGAAAATATGTTCTTGTTCCGATACCGAGCCCAGATAAAAGCAGGTGTTTCAGGTGTTTTGGATAACTGATTTATTTTAACCGGTGGAACATCCTGTTTGCCAAGTAAATTCTGAAAGGCCAAGCGTTCACCCGGTGTTCCTCTCAAAAATCAAAGTGTCTCATTCTTCTTTATCTTCATCTTTTATGTCAGCCAGCTGTTTATCTGTCTTTTCAGCTTCATTCTTAGGGACTAGTACACTCAAAAATGAATGTTTAGTTATTTTTTTCTGTGAAAGATAAAAAGAGAAAGTTTTAATAATATGATGCCAATTTTTCTATGTAATTATAATGAAGGCATACTGGTTTTTTGAAATATTGATAAAAATTGCCATAAAAGTAGTCCGAAAAAGCTTGTGCCCTGTATTTTGTAGGCACCTCTGGTGATTTGGTAACTATTGTGATCGGACTGAATCACTGAGTTGAACTTGAGAACTGAATCAGTCTGATTTGTGCATCATTCAGATGGTTTCAGATGCGGTGGTGTTGGCGCAGTGGATAAGACACATGCTTTTAGACCTGGGTTCAAATCCACTGTGAGACACCAAAGTGTCCCTGAGCAAGACACTTAACCCCTAGTTGCTCCAGAGGTGTGTGACCTCTGACATATATAGCAATTGTTAGTCGCTTTGGATAAAAGCATCAGGTAAATGTTTCTGTGAACATTTCATTCAATTGGTCAGACTCAAAAGGATGATTTTATGATTCACAGATTTAATTTATTCAGATAAGTTTCTGAGTGATTAATGACAAAATTTTGAACCAAATCATGAACTTTCCAAGAAAATCCAGGGTGATTGTAAAGCTTTTCTTGTTATCATGTTGTCATATTTTAGTCATATTCATTGTAATATTTGATTTAATTTTATTTTAAACTATATATATATATATATATATATATATATATATATATATATATATACATATTTACGTACTTTGGCAATATTGCATGTAAAAAAATCATACTGATGAAGTACTTCAAAATTTAAATGTACTTTTAAAGAATAGTAACTATCATATTAATCCAGTGCACAATTCATATCAACCATTTTTTTTTTTTTTTTTTTTTCGTGTATGGGTCCTCATTCACTTCTAAAAATGGCCAGGATATCCTTTAAGAACTGACATTTATATTCCACAGAAGAAAGTAATACATTTTTGGAATAAATAATGGCAGAATTTTCATTTTGGAGTGAATTATCCCTTTAAGCAGAAAGCATGACGTATTCCTATTCCTAAAATGTCTGCTTTGAAAAACCATAACAAGAACTTGAGATGTTGCTTCACCATCATAATCCTCTTAATTTTTTTCTCAGGCAGCCAACTTTTCCCTTCGTTTCCAGACTAATCTATAGTGCTAATAGTCCAGTTAATCTGTTTCACTTCCACATTTTTAATCACTGAACAGCAAGTCTGCTTCTATTGATCCTTTAACCCCACTAACCCCGCCGATGACCCCCGGAAGGGATAGCATGACACGCAGGTGATGAGTGGAGCGGTAGGAAGAAAAGAAGCCTTACAGTCATGGGGGAATCTCGTACCAGAGAGGTCAAAGTCATGAGGGACCACTATTATCCAGATGAACTCTGTTGTTTGTGACTTCAAAAGCATTTAAATACAACAGTAGACTCTCTCAGAGAACCTTTTGTGACCCGGGCCCTTTGTGCCGAGGTCTGGAGGGTGACTGGTTTCCCTCAGAGCCGTGACAGGTCTGGTGCTCAGAGACGTTTAAGCGTCTAATGTTACCCGAGCAGCTCCGGTATTAGAGCCTGATGACGAGCGAGGAAAACAGCGAGGCCGCTTCATTTACCCCTAACAAAAACACAAATAAGAATGAGCGGAGGGACACAACGGTTAAACAGTCTTCAATCTGGACTCCTGTTATTGGAAAATAATAGCTTTGTGAAAAGGAAGTAATCTAGAGGGCCTTTAATCAATTTCTGCTAGATGAGCGATCGGGATGAAAGCTCTGGGACGGGGTCGCCAGCTCCAGACATTGTGGGCTGGTTGGTGTATAGGAAGGATGGGCTTTAATTTGTCTTTTCAGAGTGTCCAGGCATCTTTAAAGGCTTAATTGTTACCATAGACAGCCTTGATGCCATGTGTTTGCGGAAATGGTTTCAAGGCCCGCTGTGGTAAAATCACAGTCCGAGTGACCACTGACTAAACGCAGAGTGCTTTATAGGTTAAAAACCCATTGCAGCGCCATTACGCAAATAGTTCGCCAGGTTCCGGTTTCTGTGTAACATAACCCAGGCCGAAAGCAGCAGAAGAATAAAGAGTCTGTGAAATCGTGGATCGATGTGTTTAATCGCTAACTTTAAAGTGAACGTAAGCTTTAAACATTAACTTCGAAGGCTGGTGATGCCGCGAAAGCTCGTTTTGCTTTCTTCATTCAACAACGCGACAATAAATGGCACAACAAAAACCGTTCTGACGCGTTGTACCCCGAGGACCATCATTCAATCGCTCAGTCCTCTCTTGTTGCATACACAACTAATGAAAGTATAAGAAGTCACTTTGTGCACGATCCCGCGAGGTCCAGGGTCAGGTAAACATGCATTGTTTGGTGAGACATCATTTCTTTCTTGTGGTTATGATGTAAACTCCCATTGTGGGATTTGGTGCTGAGAGGGGAAACTCGGTCTGGGTTTTGTTCAGCACACAGAAGAGCGGTAATCCCTGCACCTGAGGCTATTTTCAGGGAGGTTCCTGTAAGCCGAGAGCTACCCCAGAACATCTCAGATGAGCTACTACAATAAAGACCTGCCAACTTGAGATCCATTACCTGAGCCGGCTCTGACAGGAATGTCAAGAATTCCAATGCTCTTTCACTTGAAGAAAAAAGGAAAAGCTGATAAGTCCATTGTTGCTTAAGTTTTATTTGCGATTCCAGTGGTGGGAACTGCATACGTCTGCAGGCGTTTCTGATAACCTCCATAATGCTCAAATGTTAGTAAATGCTTTGTACTGAAAATACGTAGTTGCAATTGTCCACAACCATTTCTGACAAAAATCTAACATGCAATAATTTAGCATGGTTGGAAGCAATTTTCATCTAATGATTTATAATGAATTTCCAGGAACTCCAAACTCCATGGTGAAACTTGATCATTCAACATAGTTGAGAAGCAATCATTAGCAAATGTGTTGTGGTGAATATTTCACATTTCAAGTGAAATCCTGATAACTTCTTTGTTTCTTGTGTTTTGTGTGTGTGTGTGTGTGTGTGTGTGTGTTTCCATTGTCAAGAACCCCAAACATCTTCAAACGTTTCTGATGAAGACTGTGGTAAGTCACCATAACCATTAGCTAATGGTTTCCAGTCCAAATTTCTAGTGTAAAGCTGAAATTATGTAAGTTGGTGTTTATAGTCCAGTGGAGGAAACTTGAGAAGCCATTGTTAGAAAATGCTTTCTTCAACATATAATTTAATGAAAATTCTATAATTACTTTCTTCTTGACATCCAAAAATGAAAATTTTAAACATGCGACATCATAATTCAGTCATGAAAACATTAGCAAATGATTTATAGCGATTATTTCCACCTATTTTAAGTGCAAAGCATATGAAACCTGCATTGCTTATATCTTATTTGTGAATCCAGTGGCAGTAACTGCAAAATGTTTCCGACAAACTACGTAATGTGATGCGTAATTGAGAAGCAATCATTAGCCAAAGCTCTTTAGAGAAGATTTCAGCATATAACGAAGGGGGAGGATAAAATAATTTCCTCTCCGCCAGCCAAAGATAACATCCCATCAACGGAATATACCATAGCAATATTTCTTCTTTAGAGGACATAGGAAGGGTACATGAATAATGAAGTGAAATTGCTCCAAGAGGTGCTAAATCGTTTGTGATAGGTTCAACTAGAGGACACCTGTGAGTTTTGTTCCTCACGAGCGCACTTCAAAGTTCTCAAGGCGGGCTTTAGGCAGACTAAATGTGTCTACCTGATGGACGTGCATTCAAGGAACAGATGAAAACAGTAGCTTCTCTGTGTATTTGAGCAGCATGTCATGATGATCCTTAATGCGACAGTAATTGCTCCTTGATGCCTGGCTTGCCAGCAAAGAGAGCAAGACCTTTCTCCAATGAGTCAGAGAGAAAAGATTTCGAAATTGGAATGTCAACGGGATAATCCCCATGTTGCCGCTGATGGATCCTCTTGACCTTTGACATCCAAATATAGGTTGAATATTTTACAAACAGCTTACGTTAATGATGCTTTCCTTAAATGGGGAATGAAACCTTTTAACATGTTTCAGGCGGTGCATAAACACAAAGGAGGTGTTGCCGGAGGCGTTCGGCTCGTTTGAAGATGACCGCAGATGAGTTTGGCATGCCAAGGAGTCTTGCTATAGGGCGGCCCGAAGCATGTGGAGAACACTTGAATACATATATCTGAATATTTAATCTCAAAACAGTGTGGGCCGGGGATCTTTCAATGGTTTGAATTCCTTCTCCATGTGTGAGAAATCTGCCCTCCGCAACCTGCAGTTCAAAACTCGCAACTGTAACAAATCTGTGGATTAGTTGGCTGTAACTATGGCTAAAGAAACAGGAAGGAACCACAGCTCCAAAAGCACTAGAAACGTCTAAACTTGCAGGGCATGGCAGAAATTCAACCGACACTCGATAAAGTGTGCGAGACATTCAAATATTTACTTTTATTCCAAGCTTGGAAACAAATTTAAAATAGAAGAATAAATTACAACCCATAAATCTTATTTCCTGTCACTTCTTGCCTCAAGCATTGCAGCTAACAGTTTACTGTTTTTGTGTTTGTGTGTGTGTGTGTGTGTCTCAGGTGCCCCTATATATGATTCTTTATTTCAATATTAGCTTTTTAAATAATTTTTCTGGTGAATTATGGCTATTTTCATTCCAAAGAACTTCAGTATCCATTGGTTTGCTTAAATGTCTTCCTTTAAGCCATTGCATTCATTAAACCAGTCATTGTGAAGGACATTTTGATTGGCTCTTGTAGTTTTTTCTATTGTATGAATGTTTTAAGTTAATTAGCATCCCTCCCTATTTTCTGTTGTTTATCATAATAAATATAAAAAAGTCAAATATTGACAGTAAGCTAAGCAATTTCAAAATTGCATCTAATAATTTTACCTCAAATATAAACATAGTAGCAAAAAACAAATTTATTTTAACAATAAAAATATTTTTTCAATTAGATTAAATCATTGGACATTCTACCAAAAAAAAAAAAAAAACACTATTTACCACATTTCTTGAGGATCCCTGTGCTGAGAGGAGCCCTCAGAAGTGATCTACATTTCAGCATGCATGGAGGGCTCTGGGAAGCCATGCCAAAATGTCAGGAGCTTGTCAGCAATTCTTCTGATTTGTCATCAGGCTTATCAGATTTTGCTGTGCATCTCCTTTCTGAGTGTGAATGGAAAAATGGAATTCATTCATTCAACATTGGAAACTGTATGGCCGCTTTGAGTATGTGTGTTTTTGCCTCTAGATAAACAAAACTGGATTTTGAAAAATGCCAGATCTCTTCCAGATGGCTTGAACCAACACCTCGCTTTGCCATTTCAGCCCTGCGTCTGAGATCACGACTCAGTGTGGCACTCTGTGCGTGGCATCCCTTGAGACATGTACAACAACAAATCTTTTTTCACAGCGATCTTTTGTTTAGCACAAACTTGACGCTGAGATATATGTGAACTACTACAACAAACAATTAAAAACCATTTGAACATTAACTCATTTGTCAAGATGTTTAAACAAATCCAGTGGCTTATTTACTGGGCTACTCTAATGAGTAGTTAAAGCATTTTGTCACATTGGGTTTGTTTGTGTTTGTCATTCCAAACCCTTTATTTCTTGAGTGGACTGTACTATTAAAGTTTCAGTTGCTTTTTTATGAAATTAATGGAGCTTGCAGACTTCAAAAGGGATATAAATGCACCATAAAATGGTGCTAAAAGTAGTGTTTTATGGCTGTGCTGTTATGACAAAATCTAGTTTTTTAGTCCAGTGTTTTTAATGAATCAGTTGATTAAATAATTCATTCATGAACTTCACTGAACTAATGATCCGTGGCTCTGAAGTTCTCACTGGAAGGAGAGATTGTAGTGAACATATTTTTTGAATAAATTTGCCATATTGACATTCATCCATTTGGCCAATGCTTATGTCCTAAGCAACTTGCTTTAGAAGTATATTTTTTAATAGTTCATGCAAACCATGAGCTTGGCATCGCTGGCAACACTATTTGAGCTTCAGGAATGCTTGCATGCAAGCTGAATGGACCATTTTTTGTAGTGCTTTTAACGGAATAGTTTGCTGACAACTTATTAACCTTCAGGCTATTCAAGTTGTAGGTGAGTTTGTTTCTTTAGTGGCATATTATTTGGAGAACTTGCAATGTGTGGATGGGTGCCGTCATTAAGAGAGTCCAAACAGCTGACAAAAACATCACAGTAATCCACATGACTCCAGTCCATCAATTAACATCTTGTGAAGTGAAAAGTTGCATGTTTGTAAGAACCAAATCCATCAAGACAATTTAAACTTAAAACCTTCTGGTCAAAATGCGGGTCCCCTGTCCATAATATTGCTTTCTTCAGAGAAAAAAGTCATCTTGTTTGAATCAGGAGAGAAATATGCACAGATTATGCACTGTTTACAAGCGAAAATGGTCCAAAATAATTATAAACAAATATGTTGGTCGAATTTGATGTGGCAACAGAATACAGACTTTTTCACTGAAGTGTTATTATGGGTTATGGACTCATTTTCACCAGAATCAATGATTTAAAGTTCAAATTCCTTAAGGATGGATTTGTTTCTTATAAACACGTAGCTTTTAATTTCACAAAATTTGAATTGAGGGATTGCAGTCATGTGGATAATTATGTTTTTATTAACTTTTGGGGACTCTCATTCTGACAGCACCCATTCACTGAACAATGGTGATGTAATGATGTTTTGTAATGAAGTAACAAACTCATGTACATCTTAAATGGCCCGAGGGGTGAGTACATTTTCAGTAATTCATTCATTTTTGGGTGAACCTCTTCTTTAAGTCCTTTCTGAAGCTTCAAAGATTGCGTCCTATTTCTTTGAGATTGCATTGTGATTGCATGACCAAATTATCTCCTTTTGTGCTCCACAGAAGAACATTATCAGGTTTGGAAAGGCATTAGGGTGAGTAAATGATGATAGAATTCATATAAAACTGAGCCAAATTCTAATTTCTTATTAAAAAGTTTGGTGGCCAGAAAGAATCTTGCAAGTAGCTCTAGTGCGTTTTGTCTCTGTATAATGTAGGAAACGTTTGCCGCAGAGCTCTGCTAAAGCTGCGGTTTGAGCCAGACTGCTGTGGGACAGGAAATGTCTGAGCATCACTGGATGAGAGTTCGAACCTGCTGGTCTAAGCAGTCCAGAAGTATGGACTGTCTTCACTGCCTTTCCTCACTTTAAGAACAGGTTAGAAAAGGAAAAAAGGCTGTGGATTTATGATTTAGTACCATAAGTATGTGCACATGTGTAAAAACAGGAATATTTATGTTCAAACAAAGGCGTTAGGTGATGTGTGACTGCTATATAAAGGCTTTGTTCGTTTACATCTGTAGCCATGTCAAGATAACGTCACAAGTCTAGTGTTTTTTTTTTTTTTTTTACTGCTGCTAAAACAATTTGGTGCACGAGCCTGCAGTTAGCTCCAAAAAAACCCTTTTTAGTTAAATTACAAAATATTTAAATGATAAGTCTGAATTATAAGGAGCAGCAGCACTTTTAAATCAATGCAAGCAGTGATGTTTAAAGTCTTATTTGCAGGCATAAGGGGACATGGGAAACGTGTGCCACCAGATCTGCGCTCACGTGCACAGACGGCATTACACAAATTCCTCCCTAATTGTACATTTGACATCTTTCAAAGCCGAAGAAGTGGCAGTCCAGCAACAGGGAATCTGGGGATAAGGCGATATACGGACCACATCCGTCCCGCTTCTCCCGTGGGCTATTTAAAAGTACAGTAGGCTGTATTTTCCGCTGCAAAGCCAAGCACCCACCCTTCCGTCCTTGCACCATATTGGAAACAGATGCCGTTGGATGCAAGGCTCGGCTAATTTAAGTGGACAGGCCAGATGGAGGAGAATGATTGCACACTACCCCCTGTTGGCTTTCATTTCGTAAGGTTCTGCAGAGAGGCAGTGAAGAATTGTTTTACTGTTGAACGTTTCAGCCCCGTATAGCACTGGATCCAGCGTGGGTAGCCGTTTCCTAAATTAGACTGTCACACATACAGGTTTTTATTGCTTTGAGCACTCAGAGACTAGCATGCAGATATGCAGGAGGGAACGTTTTTTTTTTCTTGTTAGAAATAGAATCAAGTAAAACCCACTGGTTAGTGCATTTCTGTAGTGTGTTGCATCCATCAAACTTTTAGTTTGAAGTTTTTTGATAAATAAATGCATCTAACAGTTCTTTTTTTCCAGAAAAAATTTAGCTAGTCATTTCATTTAGCTAGTAAATTTATTTTAAGGAACAGGTAAAAACTCATTCACTGATGCATGTTTGGACATCTTTTTAGAATTTTAGGAAGGCATTAGGTTAAATGCTGCTGTTTACTAGGTTTTTTACTCTGTTATATACTGTAAATTATCTTGTTTTGTTGTTGTTGTTGTTTTTGTCAGTTGTATTTAGTATAAATTTATCACTTCTACCTACACCACGCCCGTTTAAAACACCTTCAAAAGCATATAAATCATTCTTAAGAGGCTGTCCAGCAGAATAGTTTATGTTTAGGAATAACTGTGTCATCATTGCTCAAACCCACATCACGTTTTTTTCTTTTTATCTTCTGTCATTGTTTATCATGTATATAAATAAATGCTGTACTTTTGAAATTTCTATTTATCAACAAATATTGACCACAGTTTCCACACAGATATGAAACACCACGACTGTTTTTTTAACATTGATAATAAGAAGAAATGTTTCTTGAGCAGCAAATCAACATATGAGAACGATTTCTGAAGGATCATGTGACAGAAGCCTGGAGTAATTATACTGAAAATTCAGCTTTGCATCACATTTTAAAATATATTCAGATAGAAAACTGTTATTTTAAATTGAAATAATATTTTGCATAATTTTGGCTGTATTTTTGATCAAATAAATGCAGTCTAGGTGAGACTTCTTTAAAAAAAAAACAATTACAATAATAATATTTTGAACCCTCATATATTTGAAGTGTTATCGTGTGTGAATGTATAGAAATATAAATATTGACTACTTTAATAGTGCTGTTTTGAAATTTTTTTAGTGTGACAGTCCAGATTCCCACTTGCTTTTATGGTGTAAAAAAAGAACAGCTTCTGCAAAATATCTTTGTTTATATTCCACAGATGAAAGAAAGTTTTCCATTTGGGTTGAACTATTGCTTTAAGGGTTCTGTAATCTAAATATTAAGCTCCTCCAGCTGAAATTCAGTCCAGTAACCAAGCATGTATCATCATACGCGTGGTTGTACTATGTAATTTGTGCTTGTGTGTGCGAGATAGAGACAGTTAGCTCACTCAGTGAGGTCTGTGAAATAATTGCACGGTGTGCGCACATGCCAACGTCACTACAGCAAACATTTGCTCGTTTAATTCTATCGTAACCTGAGCCGGGCTTTATTTTCACTACAGGCCAGCAATATTTACTTTACCAAGCCTGATCCGTGCACACAAGTGATCTCAACTGTTTCCTAAGCCATGTTGACATGTTTGACTTGAATTAAATCTGTGGCTGTAAATAAGAAATCTAGAGGGGGTTCTTTGCTAATCGAGAGCAGAGGCACATTGTAAAACTGAAGTTGTACACAAATAATGAGTGTGGGAACGTCGGGACGGCATAAATCAGATTTAACTAGAAAGTACTGCAATGCTTAAGAGTCTGTAGACCGTAATTCTCAGTGTCGGCTCTCGGTACACTACATTTGCACTATGCCATATCACTCTGCAGAGTGAGACTTGTAGCCCACTGAACTAAGCAGGGTTAAGCCTGGTCAGCACCTGGATGGGAGACCTCCTGGGAAAACTAGGTTGACGCTGGAAGAGGTGTTAGTGAAGCCAGCAGGGGGTGCTCCCATTCCTTGAACGCCAAACAAATAACATTTTTGTTTTGAGACCATTATTAAAAACCAGAAACTTTCAGCAAACATTACATTAATTTTCTTGGAAGAATGTTAGTTTGTGATTGTGCGTGTGTTATTATCTACATAGTTTTACTTCAGTTTTAGTTTTGGTTATTTTAATAAATCAAGTAAAACTAAATTAAAAAGAGATAAACAATGTTGAATTTTCGTCTATTTTATTTTTAGTAATGTAATTTACTGTAGTAATTTTAGCTTTAGTAAACTATAATAACCTTGCCAAAACATTAGCCAGTGTTCCAAGAACGTTCCCTAAATAAGACTTCAAACAGGTTCAGAGTTTTTTTCATCTATTTTATGTTAAGTAACACAATTTACTTTAAGAATTTTAGTTTTAGTTTTAGTTAAATATAATAACTCTGCCAGAAGGTTAGCCAAGGTTCTGATAACGTTCCTTATTAGCAGTGTTGGGAATAACTATGTAACGCAATTATGCAATTTAATTAGAAAATAAACATAATTGTAATTAGTTAGTTACTAAGAAAAATGTGTAGTTAAATTACAGTCACTTATGAAAACGTTAACGATTACAAAAGAGGGTTACATCTGAATTTTTCCACTCACATAGAGATTTAATTCACTTCTTTCATAACATGCATTGACTGATCTAAAATGAGACTTCATTGGAGTTGAGTACACAGAATAGGACACATGTTTATTCGATAACTGTTTTATTTCCTATTTGGGTTTATGTATATGCTTTATTTACCCCCAAAAAAAGTCTGATTTTGAGGTGGCTGTGCTGTAAAATAAATGATTATAATCTTAATTCAAGTGATTTCAAAAGTCAGTAATCAGTGTTGAGTCCTACTCTAAGGTAACCCTGACAGGTTTAAATGTTTCAAAATGATTGAACAGTTGAAAACATTAGACATTTAGAAAAGTAATCCAAAAGTAATCAGTAATAAAGTAACAGATATTTTTATTACATTTTAAGTAGGGTAACTTGTAGGCTGATCTGTAACATATTACATTTTCAAAGTAACCTTCTCAACACTGCCTATTAGCTACTAAATAAGACTTCAAACAGTTTCAGAGCTCTTCATGTCCTCTCTCGGTTTCCTGTGGCTCTGCGCTCGTGCTTCATCCCGCTGTGGAAACCCATTTGAGCGTCAAAACTCAAGTTCATACGAAAGGACCTCGGCGAGAGGCCCTCCCGGCGTTCGTAATTATTAAAATAACATTTTCAAAGAATCATCCGCCGGGTTCGCTGGAAGAGACAGCGCCTTTAAAAGGCTAGAAGAGAAAATGAAAGGGCTGATGCGCAGATGGAGTGGCATCCATCACCTCCCTGAACTCTCAGGTTAAGAAGTTGTTTTGTTATCTCCCGCTCGCCCTTCGGGTGTGATTAAGCCTTGTTTTCCCTGTCCGCCTCGTGTACTTGCGCTTAAATGTCAAAACTATGACAGGAATGCTTGAGCGGAGAGGTCAAATGAGGTCATACGGAGGATGTAAACAGCAATGTTTTCTTTTCTTTTTTCTTAATGGACTGATCCACTTAGGGAAAGAGCGCACCGCGAGCGTAGCTTGATCCCACCGGCCTCTGTGTGTGGATTCCGAGCAGGGATTTAGGTTTAGATCGCAATCAGACCCGACCTGAGTTTGAACACTGGATGGATCTAATCATGCACACAATAGACTCTCTATTTGACACACAGATGCCGCTGACTGCCTGATCAAACTATAACAAACCGTGTAATTGCGCTGAAAGGGACATCACCTGTCCTCTTCTTTATGATGAATTATTTTCGCTGTTGTTACAACAGGAATCTGAACACAAGTCTCAACGTTTTCAAAGAGACAACAAAAGATCATAAGCGTTGGACATGGTTTGAATTAGCATAAACGTAAGAGGACGCTTCTCCCGCGGGACACAATTTAGCCTGAGCCTGATACTTGATATTTTGGTCAAGTCTACATTCCGTGTTAGGTTTACCAAACCAATAAATAACGTCCATAGGGAGACAGAAACTATGCGAGTCTTCAGCTGAAACTGTGGCTAAACTCTTGCAGAACACCAGTTGTACAGCGCCACCTGGTGTTGGCCAGCATATAAACATTTTAGCATTGATTCAAATGTCATGGAGAAGTTGTACTTGCTAAAGAACAAATTATAAGAAGGCCCATGTATTAATATGGAAATATTTTTAATAGCCTGTCTGTTTCTTCTGAACTAATAGTTTTCTCCCACTTAGTGACAAAGTGTGTCAGTGTAGCCTAGTCTATGCCTCTCTCTCATTAATAATAAGTAGCTAATATTTACGGTATTGCATGATTACTACATTATTGATTACTGTATAACATGTAGATATAAGATTAACATTTATGATTTGGACTTAACATTTACATTTAGATTTAAAATGAAGATTTAGATTTAGATAAAACGTTTAGATTTACCTTTAATACTTTATAGTAATATAGTCATAGAGTAAAAAAGAAATATATATATATATATATATATATATATATATATATATATATATATATATATATATATATATATATATATATATATTAAATTAAATTATTAAAAATATTTTTAAGTAATAAAAATATTGCATAAAGCTTTTTTTTTGTAAATCTTGCTTTGTATTTAAATCTGACCAAATCTGACCAGTTTTACACATTTTATGTTACAAACGGCGCCCCATACTATGTCTGACCTCTGCTGGACAGATGAACTAACGCACTCTCACAGATTCTAAAAAAAAAAAAAAAAAAAAAAAATGGAACATTAGTCATTTAAATTCAGTTTTCTGTCCATAAACTTGAACACCACCATCAAACATCTTCTTTACCATCACTGTTATATTTATGCTTCTAAGACTAGGACCTGATTCTGATTCATATTAAATAATCCCTAAATATGGGCCAAAATGTCTGTTATCATCTCGATGCTTTATAATATAGATTTAGGCTATTTGATTTCAATGACAAGTGGCCTGTGCCACACACTTCTGTAGTTTTTGTATTAAACCAGCCACTAATCATAACTGTAGTCTGTCTAGTCTTTATTTACTGCTGTATAATACGTTTTAAGTCTAACAGTTCGCTAGAATTGGTGTAAAAAATTTCACAGTCACAACACGATGCACAAGTTAGTCATTATGTGGTCATTATAGCTTAAGCAACAATTACAACTTAGTTAATGTTCAGCTATGTGCGTTTAGTCACTTCCGGTACGTGCTCTTCCTGTCCACACCGGGTGCGAATTAACTGACGGTACTATGGTGAAAACTCTGTTCTTTATCTTTATAACCACTGAGCTATAATAATATTTATGTATAGATTAATGTTTATAACCCAGTAGGCTATTAATAATAATGAAACAAGCCTTGAGCGTTGGAATCATAGACAGTAAAAGAAATCGAATCGCACAACGTCACACGCACGCAGTTAACATGCGCCATCGTCATTGGAGAGTTTGTAAGCTCTGCTGCATTACTTCGTGAATTATTCATGAGCACAGCCTTCGCCGTAGTAGTAGTCTGGGCGGGGTTTCCTCCAGCGCACACCTGGACAGGAGATGTGTTTCACTTTCCAAAGGGAAAATCTTCGGGAACGCATTCAGGTGAGTGAAATCATTTTGCATATAGTTTTATTTCAGTTAAATTCTTATAACCGTTTGCTGTTGCGTTTGCCCTTACTCAATTTTTATTGGACTAACTTGATTAAAATAAGTTTTAAATAGGCTATGTTAAAGTTTGATGTTAGATACCTAAAGTAAATGTTTCATATCATGAAAAACATCGGATTTTATACATTGCAATAGGCCCATATTATGTACTCTTGGCGAAATTAAGACATTTAGATCATTTCTTAGATAAATGAGGTTTGTTGTTGTATAGTAGAGCTATTGAAGACTACTATATATTTATATACGGCTTTATTTGACTGATCTTGAAACTCCTTGATGTTACATAGGTATAGGTCGTTCAAATCAGCGTTTCCCTTTTTGTTTTTTCCCCTCTCTTTCTCTCTAGCTTATTTTCTTGGCCCTCTTAAGTATGCTGCATATAAAAAAATGCTCTGTAGTCCTCATTTATTTGTTGCATATGATCTTCAAATGCAGTCATGACCTGATGAATTCATCTTAAACAAATGTCGTACTTGTTTATATCTGAATTCAGATCTGGCTGTTGCACGAGGAAGGTGTAAATTCTTTTTTCTACCCCTGTGGACATGTTAACCTATTCACGTACAAGGTTTAGCCTTGGGCTGCATTGATAGTTTGTCTTGTTAGTTCAGAGCATGTGTGTTATCTCTAATCTAGTCAAACATCTCGCCCTCCCCCGCACTTCTTAGTGAACATAGACAGACCTGATTTTTAAATAATAAAATTGTTGACTCAAATGCATCTAAAAAAAAAAGACACCCATACTTTCAGATCTCAAGTCACACTAAAAGACTCCTCTTTAGTTTACACAGCAGAACTTGACTGTGTTTTTGTGTGTAAGACGTGGCCTTTGTTGTTTTTTGATGTACAAGCCAGCAGACCACAGGATGACAGGTCTGTGTGAGTCGCTCTGTTCTTTCTGCCCTTTCTATCTCTGGTCTTGTCTCTGCTTGTCAGGAATTTTAAGCTGAAGTCTCCCTTGTTCTGTGATCCCACCCCTCCTCCACCCTGTACCTTTAGTTCCCTGTCTGTCACTCCCTCTTCTTTAAGATGTTGTCATTAGAGATTTTAAAGGAATAGTTTATACAAAAATTAAACTTCTGTCATCAAGTTTGTGCAGTGACTAGAGGTAAAAAAAACAAAAACAAAAGAAGCATATTCAAAGCCGCAGGTGCTCATATTCCAAATCACAGAAGCCATTCAACAAAGTGCTGATTATGATAAAAAAAAATATAGCAGAACACTTTTTTTGTGTCTTTGGAGTCCCCTACAGTTTCTGCTGTAAAGGTATGCTCAGAGTGTTGCCAAATCTGTGGGTTTCCCGCTGAATTAGACTAATTTTATACTTTATTGCCGCAGGTTTTTCACTATGAAGTATATTTTGCCCATTGAAAATGTTCCATGGATGCCAGTAAATAGGTTTTAGTAAGACTGTATGATGCAAGTGCAGCCTGGGCCTGTCGTATAAAATGCTTAGACTAGTCTTACAAGTAAATCGTCTGATTTTTTTTTTCTTTAAGACTGGACATACCTTTTTCCAGTCAGTTACTTAAAAACATAGATATGTGAAGATTTATTTTACACAATGAATAACTGCTAGTGGGTCGGACTAGTGCTTAGGAAACAGTATGTGGCGAGTGGGGCGGGGCCGAGAGGCGTGGGAACGAGGAGTGAGGCCAGGTGTAGTGATTGGAGATGAGCTACACCTGCGCCCCACCGCCGGTCTTGAGTCCCACGTAGGAGATGGAAGGATATAAAACTGGAGTGACGACCGTGAAGGACGAGAGAGGACCAGGCCTGGGACATTAGTTTATGTTTTGGCTTTTATTTGTGCGCGTCAGTCGCCGTGAGGGGCTGATGCGCTGTTTTGTTTATTTTTGAATATTAAAGTCTTTATTTGATTGTGCGCCGGTTCCCGCCTCCTTCTTCCCGATGAATATGGAGATTTGTATATCGTTACACAGTATTATCATAATGACTTTATTCAACTAAAATAACTGTTTGTGTTTGTCTGTGATTTGATTTCAGGCAGGAACATGGCCACTGCTGCTGAGTACGGACACAACTCCTGGGAGCTCAGCATCCAGGTGGACCAGCGTGAGGGAGATGAGGGCATGAAGTTTAAATTGCGGGTTAAGGGGGATCTTCACGTCGGGGGTCTCATGCTCAAATTGGTGGAGAAGATCAGTGAGTATTTACAGAGTTCTGTGTTGAAGAACAAGTACTAACCGTGAATATAAAGATCAGCTCCATTTCATTTCATGTGAATTTGAATTGGCACAAGGGATGTTGAATTGTGAATGGGAATGACAGCAAGTGCAATTTGCTAAATTGTAAGTTAGTCACACGTCAGAGCAGTTTTAGTTACAGTTTTGTGACAGAAAATGCATTTGTTTATGTTCATTTTTATTATTTTGTTATGCATACAAAACATCTTTCTCAACTGATGAATGCACTTATGCAACTTCAGTTCAGTACTATAAAAACAAGTAAGACATTTTCTTTTAATGCATGAAATTTTGCCATACAGTATAAAAAAAAGAAAACAACAAAAAAAAGATTTCACAAATTTGTAAATAAAACAATTATTGGAGTACGTTTTACAAGAAAATACTAAGTTTATCTACTTAAACTCACTTCAAAGTGTTACTTGGCATTTCTTTGTAATTTTTTTCTGAAATTTACTAGCAAATTTGAAGTGAAAATTGTATCAAAGTGATATATTTTCTAGCTTCCATATCATTTTATAGTATAAATATGGTAATAAAAAGGTTATGCATCACATAAAATGATAATTAATTATTTTTTAACAGCAAGAATTGGACATTCAAATAAAGTGTGACCCAAACCTTTATTATTCATATAATTAAATGTTTCTTAAAAAAAATACTTAATATGTTGTGTGTATAAAAACATTAACTGGAAATTTACAACATTCAATTTCTGTACATTTAATTCAATTTTTTAAGGTAATTCTGTTGCAAATTCTTGTTTTCTACTTGGACAACAAATTAAGGAATTTAAATTTAAAGGAGGTCTTAAAAGCACAACATTATTAGGAAGGGACACATCAAAAGCTTTTCAAAGTAAGGTTGGGAAAGGTTGAAATGAGTTGAAAGAAATCAAAACAGCAGTCAGAGTTTATGGCAAACCCATGTTTTAAACAACAAAAACAGCCAAATTAACCCAAATAACAGGAAACATTCTCAGAACTTTAACACAAGTTATGAACAAACTTTTATTCCGTAATGTTAATAGCACATTTAAGAACTTTCTCAAAATGTTAGCAAAAATACATTATTTGCCCATGGAATGTTTTTCTTCTAAAACATTTTAGTTTTTTAAATGTTACTATTTATTCAGAACGTTCGGAGAACAAAATAAGTAGTACCGATGATGTTTGCAAACTGATATAATAAACGTTCCGTTCAATTTAGAAACAGGAAAACATTTGAAAAAAACTAAATATTCTGAATGTTCAGAGACATAACAATTTCAGAACTTAATGAAAACATTAGATTCACATATTTTAGATTGCTGTGTAAAAGCTGAAATCCCAGTGCAGTTCTAGAGTGTAAACACTGGTTGAAACGCTCAGGTACGCCCATGTTTGCCTTGCGTATCTATATATAGTCTCGTGCTCAGAGCTATTGTTCTTTGACTCAGGTGTTGTTTGCCGTCGCGAGGTCTGAAGTTCACCAGAGAGAGACACTAGCAAAACATCCTGCTTTCCTCTACAGACTCATCAGTTGCTAAATATTATGGTTTGCCATGATGGTCATTTATTGGCAGTGGCCATTCATTTATTTGGTTGAACACAATGTGTTTATAGTCAATTTAATAGGTGCATTACAGTACAGACAGCCCAGGAATTTCTTTAGTTGGTAATTACAGGAGTGAGTCAGATGATGAGCACTGTGGAAGGATGAAGGAAATGTGAGTAAAAGAGGAATCATCGAGGTTTATATGGAATTGTGATGTCATCAGACATGTTTGTTTTTACTCAGGGACGACTGGTTTGAACTGATTTATTTAGGTGTAACGTCATGGCTGTTGTTTAACGACACATTAAACCACTTCACAAAAATATATTCCTGTTCACCGCTTTAATATAATAATAAACTTCATCTATAAAGCGGTGAAGTCCTACACTGATTTGAGCAAAATGCAGTGTTTGTGTGTTATTTATTATTTGGAATAGCTTTTATATATATATATATTCAGTGTAAGTAATTTTTTCTCTCAGTACTGTATGTGGTTGTCTGTGTGTCAGAGGCTCCTCAGGACTGGTCCGATCATGCCATCTGGTGGGAGAAGAGGAGCTGCTGGCTGCTGAAGACACACTGGACTCTGGATAAGTATGGAGTCCAGGCGGACGCTGACCTGCGCTACACTCCACAACACAAACCTCTCTGCATCCAGCTGCCCAACATGAAGACCATCCGGCTCCCTGTTAGCTTCTCTTGTGTGGTCTTCAAAGCTGTGGCTGAGATCTGCAAAGCACTCAGTAAGGACGCATACAAATGAAAATATTTATTATATTATAAATTTTAATGAATATAATATTTTTCTAGCATATGAAACAAAATGCTATCAAGAAAACATGATATATATTATATAAAATCAAACGCAAACATTTATAATTTTTGCAATTCCAAATTTTATACATTTCTTATATATTAATTTTGTACTTAATATTATGTGTATATGTCTAAATTTGTATGGGCTGCTGAATATTTATTGGTGATTCTTTACAATTACAAATAATTTGTTTTTACATGTTGAAAAATTGCAATGCAATTTTCCATTATTTCTTTCGGCACATTAGTCTATTCTCTACTAAACTGTGTGTTTTCTGTCTTTATTCACAGATATCAGACGATCAGAAGAACTTTCTCTTCTGAAACTATCAGATGATCAGAAAAAGAAAAAGAAAAAAGACAAGGGCCAAGAATCAGTCTTTGATGAGATAATAAACATGGACATGACAGGAGGTATTCACTGCTGTTTTTGAAGAGTTTTTTATTTCTGTGTAGCAGAAGCAACTGTGTTTAAATAAACACGTCTTGTTTCTAAGTTTGCATTCATACTTTGTACAGGAGCCCTGAGTCTGTACAGTAAAACCATGACTCCGACTTATGACCCGGACAGCGGCTCGCCTGCCTCTTCCACCAGTCTGTGGTTCGGTGAGAATCCTGTGACGGACTGCCAACCCAACCTTCCACCGGAGGAACTGGCCAAACTCTTCAAGCCTCTTACCATGGAAGATAAAGCAGCAATTAATGCTGGGTAAGAAAGGACAGACAAAGTTAGACTAGCATTCAAAAGTTTGGGGTCGGCAAGAGTTTTTCCAACGAAGTCTATTATAATTCACCAATGCTGCATTTATCTGACCAATACAAATAGAGTAAAAATGTGAAATATTATTACAGTTTAAAATAAAAAAAAATTTAACTAAAGGTACAGTTTGTAACATATTTGCAGTAAAATATCCAAAAACCACTAGGTTAGTGTTATGTATTTTTCCAGCTGATTACTAACAATATCTCTAATGTTTTCAACTACTTGTAAATCATGAGAAAATTCCCATTCTAAACAGTGACACGGGGCAGTGCAGTCGCCTGTCAATCATGTTAGTTAACCTTTGTTACCGCCTTTACTAACGTAGAAACCAAATAACAACAGTGTTGTGGACAAATGTGGAAGTAGCTTCGCGACAAACTTCAACTAGAAAGAGATGCCGTTCTCGCTTGTTTTACTCGACAGGTGAGTTGTTTTGATTTGTATCTTTACAGAAAACGTATGCTATTATAACAATCAACAAGATTAGTATTATGAGGCATACACGGCAAACGCGGGGCATCGCGTCTCTAGACCCGTGCGAGGACGTGTCTGATCCATCGTCTGATCGAGTCTTTGCATTGACTTTGTATGTAATTTACTCACACAAATCGTTGAACTCGCGTTAAATCCATGATTTATCTTTCCGTCTGATTGATGGCTGTCAGCGGTTGGGTAGAAGACCACAAATCCCATCATTCCACACTCCTTCTTAGTGTCATCAAACCACGCGATTGTTATTGTTTTGATAGTACGCCCTCTCGTGGCAGGTCCTACAAACTGTACCTTTAAAATATATTTTTTATGTTTATTTATCTCTAATCTTCAGTGTTACATAATCCTTCAGAAACCATTCTAATATGCTGATTTGCTGCTTAAGAAACTTCATTAGATGAATAGAAAGATAAAAACTTAACAACATTAATGTCACTTTTGATTCATTTCGAGCATCTTTGGTGAATTAAACATGAATTTCTTTTAAACTTTTGAATTGTAGTGTATGATGGTTTTAATAGACCTTATATTTATGATTAAGTTTATAACACTGATTTGTTTCAGTAGCCACACACCTGTGACCAGCTGCACCATCTGTAATGTTACACCTCTGATTGTTACATCGTTGACTTAGTTAAGCTAACAGACTGCAACAAGCAGTCACCGGGGGGTAATCCTTTTAAATAGTAGCTAATATGCACTTTTAAGGTACTAAAATGTACCTTTTAGGGATAAATAAGTTACAAAGAGCTTAAGGGCACCACGCCAGTGACAGAGTATTTAATAAAGAAGTTTTTTTAGCATATTGCTATTTCTGCTGTTTTATACTAGCTATATTTTGCCTCATTGCCCAGAACATCCATTTATTATGATAAAATCATTGTAGCATAGCATTTGATGGCTTATTGGTTATGTGTATTTCAGTTTTTATTTCTCAGTTGCATTTCAGTCTCTGCCCTTGTGTATTTTAACTGAGATGTTGCTCTGCAGGTGGCTGGATTCCTCTCGCTCGCTGATGGAGCAAGGAATTCAGGAAAACGACAGACTCCTGCTGCGATTCAAGTACCACTGCTTCTTTGACCTCAACCCAAAGGTGAGAAATGAACTATTCCTACATACCACATTATATGTTTGTAGATGACAATATTAGATGGCCCTGATATGTCTAAATCAGAAAGCATTTGGTGTTTTCTTTTTATAGTATGATGCTGTGAGGATCACACAGCTGTATGAACAAGCCAGATGGACGATACTGCTGGAGGAGATCGACTGCACTGAAGAAGAGATGCTCATGTTTGCATCCCTGCAGGTACAGAATGCCAGTTCACAAAATAAACTGATCGTATTCCATGCTTTTATGCTCATCAGTTGAATTCAGAGCTCCAGAAAGCAAGAAAGGTTCATCATTGGCTCCTGTGTTATTTTGAAATACTACAATAGTTTTATTAATAATTTGCACTGTGTTTAACAATATTTTTGATTTTGATTTTACTTAGTTAATAGTATTTTGTTTGTTTTCTGTATAGTTTTTAATCTTTTTCTCCTCTCAGTTTTGTTTTTACTTGCTTTAGTGCATGTAAGTAAGTAAATGAAAATAAGAAATGTTGCCTTGGCATTTAGCTGAAATTAAATATTTGTAAAAATATTTTCTTTAATTTATAGATGGTTTCATTTTTTGTTAACTGTAACCCCGATTAGCTCATCTGATTGGCATGCTTTAATGTGTTGTAGTATTTAGTTGCAGCACATAGCATAGATGGTGTTGAATTCTTTAGTGCCGTTCTTTCTCACCTGAAGCTATGAGATAAATTACTTTGAGGACAAAGGATGTGACATTCCACAGCTAACACAAGATAGCATTCAATTACACAAGGAGATTATGAATAGGTGAACATGGTGCTAATAATCCAAACCAAACCTAGAGAGGACTTCATGTGAGATTCTGTAGATCTGTAATAAAAAAACAATCCATGAGGGAGCAGATCAGGTATTTCACAAACTGCCTCTCAGATGACAGACTTATGCATTGCACAATTATTTGAGGGATTTTTTCCCCCATCCGTTTTCCACATTATTTGCTGCTTAACATCATTCATTCAAACTCCTGCCTCAAGCAGTGTTAAAGTAACTGCATTGAAAACCACATTAGTTGAAGTTAACACATGATAATGTTTGTTATCTGCTTGATTAGTTATTTAATGAGCACCATGTTAATTCTCCACTTAAACTCAATTTATTATATTACCATAAATTAAACATAAAAGTAAAATGTGTAATTTGTCAATCTCTTAATTACAGTTATTGCCTAATCAAATGAGTTATGGTTGCTGTTTTATTGTAATGCATCTAAATAGGTGTTTCAGAGGTAAATACTTGAATCTTTTCTAGTATCACATCTGTAAATTGACTTTATCAACGGAGCCACTGAACAATTCCAATGAACCAGAGATTGATGAAGTGGAGGCTGCGCTCTCAAACTTAGAATCTACGCTGGAGGGACGGAATGCTGATAAGATCCTGGTATCATGATTTGATGATATTATAGATTTTTTCATATATTGGTACTTACACCCTATTTTTTGGGATGTATCAACAACATATAGAGACTGATTTTAGATGAATTAGTAGCATCTGGTTTATCGTATCTGGAATCAATCTGGCTTAAAATTAAGCTAGTTTAGAAACTAACATTAAAAGGTTTGTAGTAAGTAAGATTTTTTTTAAATAAATTATTACTTTAATTCATCCAAAATGCATTATATTTATCAAAAGTGACAGTAGAGACATTTATAATATAACAAAATATTTCTATTTCAAATAAATGTTTTTTTTTTTGCTTTTAATTCATAAAATAATCAAATACTGATCAGATTTCCATTAAAGTATTAAGCAGCAGAGATTAGAATGTCTAGAATGATTTCTGATGCATCATGTGACACTGAAGACGATGCAAAAAAATTCAGCTTTGATCACAGGAATAAATAATATTTTTAATAAGAGACATAAAAGTCTTGCCAACCAAACTGTTTAATGGTTGTGTATAAGTATTCACATTTTATTTAACTTTTTCAGGAAGATATCACTGACATTCCAAAGCTGGAAGATACACTGAAATTGTTTAGGTGAGTTTAAGCTTATTCAACTTTTTTAATAAGAACTATAATTCCATGTATTCATCTTTTTTCAATGGCATTTGTGTCTATTCTGCAGTAAGACAAACTATAAAGTGCATTGTTCATTTCTTTGCTTCACAGGCCCAAGCGATTGACATTAAAGCCGTATAAGGAGTACTGGTTTGTTTTTAGGGACACCACCATTTCTTACTACAAAAACAAAGATTCGGCAAATAAAGAACCCATTGAGCAACTCCATCTACGAGGTGAGCGGCCAATCAGAGAAAAGATTATTCATTTCAATACAGCTCATGCATCAGTGGTAATAAATCATTGATTGTACAGGATGTGAGGTCATTCCTGATGTCAACGTCACTGAGAAGAAGTTTGGCCTCAAGCTGTTATTGCCAGTGGCTGATGGAATGAACGAGGTTTATATTCGCTGCAACAATGTGAGTTTTAGATTCGTTTTTATGCAGATTGTGGTACACGTGTGCTTTTGCTGTGAAATCTTTCATCTTAAATGTAAGATAATCTGTTATATTGTTTAACATATTTCAAGATGATAAAAGAAACTTGGGTTACTTGATTATCCATACAGTATTTTATTTTAAATAATGGTTAAATATGAGTATCAAATATGATTTTTCAGGTTTATTTGTCAGTGATCTGTCAGTCATTGTTATTGCATTGCATTATATGTTTTGCACCCCACAATTAAAACCGAAGGGTTTTGATAACAAAGCTAGCTTTTAAATGTAATATTATTAAGACATACTATTGGGAGATATAGAGTTACTGATATTTATAATCATTTAATGCAAGTAGTCTGTTATGCTGATATAAAAAAATCCAGATAAATATCAGCATCTGAACCATATTGCATGTTTTTGCAATAAATTTTGTATTATTTTATTTGTTTCTTTTGCTTAAAACAAACCGTCTCATGAAAACAGGAAACGCAGTATGCCAAGTGGAAGGCTGCCTGTATTTTGGCTTCCAAAGGAAAGACGATGGCCTACAGCTCATACCGCACAGAGGTGAAGAACATCCAGTCTTTCCTGCAGATGAAGAGTCTAGCGCCACCTCCTGGCCAGGCAGCGACTGACGTAGAGTCCATGGAGATGAATGCCGAGTGCTTTGTTTCTCCACGATATGCAAAGAAGTACAAGACCAAACAGGTGAAAACACTCACAGAAAGGACAAGATATGGCTTGAACCACTCATTTTCATGATGCCATGACACTACTGGATATCTGAGATCTGTATTGCAAAAAAAAAATCACATTTATTTTTCTCATTTCAGCTGACCACACGAATCTTGGAGGCCCTTCACAATATTTCCCATCTTTCCCTCATGGAGGCCAAAATGCGTTTTATCCAAGCATGGCAGTCTCTGCCTGAGTTTGGCATCAAGTACTACATTGTCAGGTAATTTTACTGATAGATCTATTTACAGATAGATTTCATGCCTAGAGCAGATACTAAAGCCTGAGTGACTTACCATTCATTTTTTTTTTTTTTTTTTTTTGAAGCTGTGAAGCTGTGGTTTACATACGTTTACATTGATGAATTATCAAAATGTCTTGTTGCATTTGGTTTATTTGCTGAAAAATGAAAACTAAGATTAAACTGTGTTCTGGTTGTTTTGACCCAGAGAGGACCCCCCCCCCCCCAATATATGGATAATTTGCATACCATAATCTAGTTTTTGAGTGAACACTGGCAAAATTATCCACAAATAATTCTTTTTTTATTTAAAGGTATGTAAGCTGTGATCGATGAGGCCTACGACCAGTCAGTTCCAAAAAGTATAAAAAAAAAAAACTGTGGTTACTGAAAGAAAACAAATTGACAAAAAGATTGAATCCACGATATGGTAATAATATAGCATCTTAATAAATATTTACATGCAATTTTTTAAAAGCCGGTCATTTCTGACTGGGAAAACCTAGTTAGTTTAAATATTTGAATCACTGCACAAGGGTTAATAGTGCTGCTGTTCCATTTAAAGTTGAAATGTTTTTCTATTTAATGTAATTTAGTTTTTTTTGGGTTATTTTGACTAAAAAATATAAAAATAGACTTTTCATTATGAGTCAAATTTTGGCTTTTTGCCAATTTCATACTCATGCGCTGACAATTGTCTTTTTTTAATTTTTATAAATTAGACACAAAATTGCCATATTGTCACACAGTTTTGCTGAACAACAGATTTGTGCCTTGTATCACTCAGAAACATCTTTCCAAATCTGTATATATATTACTCTGTTTGTCAAATGTTAGATTTGTTTGCATTAAACACATCATTAAAATTTAATAGCATCCCGTTGTTCCATTTGAAGGTTAATTTTCTTTATCAGTCACTTTCTTTATCCTAGCCCAGTTTTGGCTTTTTTGTCAATTTCATGATCAATTGCTGACAGTTTAGCATGCTTGAAATGGAATATGCAGATAATTCACAAATGTTTTTTTACTAAATATGTACATTATTGTTATTACACAATTATTATTACACTATAATTCAAACACTTTGAATATGAGTTTTCATTAATTAGACATAAAACTGTCATTTTCTCAGACAATTTTGCTGAACAACAGACTGATTTTTTCCTGCCTGGTATTGCTCAGAGACATCATTTAAAGGCTTCAACCATGAAATATGATTCAGATCTTTTCACGTTGTCCCACAGATTCAGAGGAAGCAAGAAAGATGAGCTCCTGGGAATTTCCTACAACAGGCTGATCCGCATCGACATGTCAACGGGTTTGCCGGTCACCACCTGGAGGTTCTCCAACATTAAACAATGGAATGTCAACTGGGAGATTAAACAGGTGAATAAAGTACTCCAAACAACCTTCTAACCAATCTGTGTGGCCGGTGTGAATATGATTTATGAGTGTGTCATTGCTTTTACAGGTGGCCATCGAATTTGACCAGAGCGTGTCGATTGCGTTCTCCTGCCAGAGCTGTGACTGCAAAGTGGTCCATGAATATATCGGAGGCTACATTTTCCTCTCGACACGCTCAAAAGACCAAAATGAGACTTTAGATGAAGAACTCTTCCATAAGCTCACGGGAGGACAAGACTGACCTCAAATCAACATCAACCTTTAGAAGAGCAAGAAAGAATTCATAGTGTTTCTTAAATTTGCCAAAGTCATTTTATATTCGTATTAAGACACACAAGCCGTGTGCACAAGAGAGTAAACAAATCAAACAGTTCAATCCATATTCTGGATCTGGACTCTTGACGTCTTTATGAATTGTTTGCATTTGAAAATTTGTCAATTTAAAGCACACATTTCCATACATTAATTTGTGTAATAAATATGGGATACGATGGGGTTTGGATTTAAATGAGTTGCTAGTTTCCCATTTCAAGATTCCTCGAAGTTGCTTTTTACAGTTCAGATTTTTCGAATGTAAATATTTTTACATTAAATGCTTCACTAAAATGTCTAGGTGCTTTTGGCTTGTTTTCTGGAAACAATGTATTTGCAGTTCAATTGTTCATTTTTAAAGACTACATTTTACTTTATTTAATGGAATTTTGCTTTCATTATGTTGACTGGAAAATCAGAAAATAGTCTAAATAAATCCAACCACTTTCATTATGAGGTCCAATTTGACTGAAATTCATAATCAAGTACTGACGATTTATGATACCTGAAATATAATCAACAGCTGTTTCATTTGTTTCTACAAATTATATATCAGTGCAGTGTTGTTTTTATAGTTCGATAAATGTTTTGTGTTTTCTTTAAATCTTAGTTTTATTTATTTTGTTGTGTTTTGTCACTTCTATTACTTTCTAAATATGTCTATATGGTTTTTATACATTTATTTGATATAATTAATGTTTCATTAGACTGTTTAGCTTATTGTAGTAGCCTACTTAAATGAAAATAAGAAATAACGAAAAGTTTTTCTTCATCATTTTAGTTTTAGTAAACTATAATAACCCTGCTACGTCACTATTTTTTTTTTTAAATCAGCCCTTTCGTTTTGAATAATTGTACCGAATAGGATATAACTATATTATACATACATAAACTACATGCAATATATGCACTTTTAAGTTGCCAATATGTTAGTAACGATAATCATAATATATCCAGCACTTTTTATTACACTTTTTACCTTCGTAAATACAGTGGCAATACATAATGACCTCACATGATATAGTCATTGTCTGTACATGTTCAGATAACCATGTTAGTATTTTTTGTTAGTATAAACCTAATGTAAAGTTAATTCATTAACTATTTAAGTGAGACCGACTAAAATCGCTTTGATCTGTGACTTGCTAGACTTCCTGACTGGCTGTGGCTCTGGAAATCAGCGCTCGATTAACTGGCCTTTCGGAACAGGAAGAGACAGAACACACGTGTTGAAAGAAGCATCGTTTGTGTGAAATTAGTCAAATTATTTCCCTATTTATCGTAATAAACATTACCACTTTTGTGTCAGGTTAGTTAAAGTGTCCACTAGTTTCCAAACATCCCTCGGTCGATCTTTATCCACGCTGATCGCAGTAAATGGCGGAGTGTGTAAAGGACAGTGATAAAGAGGACAGAATCAGTTACGGAGACTATGTAGTGCTGAAGAGAGGAGATATCTTCAAATCAGTGCAGATCGAAAATAAAAAGTGAGTTAACCAAATCAAACTTTAATTAAATGTGATCTTTTAAATTCAGTTTAAAGGCCTTGAGGTTTTGCGTAAAATGGTATATAAAATCTGAGACCACATTAACAATCTGGGATTTAAATACTAAACTAAACTTGTACATAAAAGGTTTAATTGCTTTGAAACATTGATATGTAAAAGACATTGCTTTCTGCGGCAGGCGTGACAACTATGTAAATTTGAAAACTCAAAAATTGTTCTGAAAGAAAAAAAAAAAAGTACTTTTGGAGCCAATTGTATATTTTATTAAATGCAAAAAATATATAGAATTACCATTAATGTTTAGGAATAAGCATTTGTAATCTTATCTGTCACATTTCACTCCTGTTAAGTGCTTGTGCTGTCCTCGTTTGCTTTGATTTGACATTTTGTCTCTTAGGAAAGTGATCTTTGAGAAGCAGTGGTTCTTCTTGGACAATGCAGTCGGGCAGCTGTACGGGGCCGTGTTTGAAATCGAAGCCGGCGGCTCACTCAAAATCAAGGCAGCAAAACACTCGGGAGACTCTTTGGGTAATGATGCTGTTATCTGTGGATTCATTGAGTTTCTTGGTGATGAGATGAGAATACATTGATCTTTTCTCCTGTCACAGATTCTAAGGAAGCAGGTCAGGATAATAGACACATAGTGGATGACGGCAGATCTCAGAAACTGAGCAGAGATGATATTGAAACGCTGAAAGAGCAAGGGTTAAAAGGCCAGGTATGTACCGGAGTCAGGTTTTCTAGTGATGCATGTTAACCAGAACATTTCTAAACAAGATTTTGTATTTTCTGGTCTCAGAATTTGACTCAAGTCAGTATAATATGCAAGTCTATGGGATTTTTTCTCTTTGGATTTGAGACTTTAGTCTTTGGAACTTTACAGGTCTTCTTTTTGCACCAAGAAAAATGATGTCCCTTTAAAATAATTGTTTGTATTATATGTAAAGACATCATAAAGTACCGTGTTTTCCGCACTATAAGGCGCACTGGATTATAAGGCGCATAGAATAGAGGATAACTGCAGTCAAACGTTTGACTGCGTTATGCATCCACTAAATGGAGCTGTGCTTAAGGGAATGTCAACATTTTGACAGAGCGCCTTGATCCATATATAAGGCGCTCTGGATTATAAGGCGCACTGTCGTTTTTTTGAGAAAATTAAAGGCTTTTAGGTGCGCTTTATAGTGTGGAAAATACGGTAAAAAAAAGCAACAGCACTCGACAGCAGGCCAAACCATTTGTTTGTATGTAGTTACAAATCCATTTTGCTCACATGTCCAATCGTGTGTGTTTTTAAGGAGATCGTCCAGCAGCTCATAGACAACAGTACAACATTCAAGGACAAAACTGAATTTGCTCAAGAGAAATACATCAAGAAGAAAAAGAAAAAGTGAGTTCTAACCATTTTTCATTCATATTTGTCAGTCACATGGAATATATCAGTCATAAAGTTCTTGGCCTTATGTGTACAGGTACGAGAGTAACATAACAATCCTGAAACCCTCCACTCGACTCCTTGCCATGATGTACCACGGCAGAGAACCAGGGAAAATATGGTTTGTGAACTTCAAGAAATACTTGAACCCCATCCTTACCATTTTTGAACCCATGAGTTACCTGATATAATTAGATAGTTTATCATTTAGCTAAGTATTCTTTTAAGGGTCATATTATAAGGATATCTTTCAATATATACATATAGTAGTAAAGGGATTTCCAGACTTTTTTTGTCATCTGAATCCATTTGACCTAAAAAATTTACTTGCAGATTTTAGGTTAATATTTTACGGAGTTCTAAACATATTTTAATTGTCACCTTTCTCCATTTTTTTCTATTATTATTTATATACATTATTTATTTACACTATATAGTTTTCATTCAGTTGGTTTCATTTTTGCTTGTTTTAGTAAGTTTGTAAGTACTTTTTAAAATATTTATTTGTATCTTTAATTTATTTTTATTTCTATTTTAGTCATTTTAATACTTCAACTTGAAGTCATTTTATTTCAGTCAGTTGCCAAAATAAATGTTTTTTAAATTGATATTTCAGCTTTATTTCACTTAATGAAAACAATTTTTAATCAAGTTTAATTTCATTTTAGTTAGCATTATTAACACCGCACCTCTCTGATGTTGGGTAATGTTGGTCAAATCACATGCAAGTAAATATGTAATCTTTCTTCAAAAAAGGAAAAGTGTTTTATTTTTGTGTTTGTTAAAATGATATATTTTCCAGTTTGGGAAATATACTGTATTGTAAATGTTTTTGCTCTGTTTTAGTCACCTGCGCTACGACACATTGGCTCAGATTTTGACTCTGGGGAACATCCACGCCGGCAGTAAAATCCTTGTTTTTGAGACCTGTGCTGGACTTGTGTTGGGCTCGGTGATGGAGAGAATGGGAGGTGATCACACTTTACTTGATTTTTACAAAATGAGAATTCTGTCATCATTTACTCATCCTAAAGTTACTCCAAACCTGTATGAGTTTCTTTCTCCTGTTTAACATCAGAAGATATTTTGGAGAATATGGGTAATCAAACGATTGGTGACTTTCATAGTATAAAAAAAAAATAACTGTACGTCAGTGTGGACAATCGAATGTTTGGTTACCCACATTTCTAATAAATTGTATTAACCAAACACTATTACACTGTACTGATGATCCAGATGTTTGTCAGGTTATGGCTCAGTGATTCAGATGTATCCCGGTGGAGGCCCAACGAGAGCCGGCATGGAGAGCTTCGGCTTTCCGTCACACTTCCACGAGACGCTGCATGAGTTCCCGTTATGCAAAGTGAACGCTCTGTTGGCTGGAACCCTGGATCTGTCAGAGAAGGATGCAGAGGGGAACGGACGATCCGAGTCCTCTCAGGAAACCTCAGGTGTGTCTGAGGAGAAGAGCTCAGAACCTCAGAGCATGGAGGTCAGCGTCGACCCGCAAGAGGAAATGAGGAGAGTGGAGAGAGAAAGACTGCGAGAACAGAGGGTAAGGTTTCTCACATGATCTTTACATGCATATTTCCCATCATGCTAAAGTTCCCATGCCTTCATCTTTTACCTTTGCTGCTTTTGCTTTTGTTGTCTAAGACCAAACCTTTTTTTAAATTATTTAGAAATAGTTCTAAATACTAATTATTACCATTTAAAAAAATAAAATAAAAACTAATTATTTAATAATTTAAACAAAAATCCAAATAAGCACAAACTATTTAAAAATGCATTATATTTGGTCGAAGACCTAAACTTATCGTTTTAAAATATGAATTTAAGTATAATAATAATAATTGCTTAAAAAATTGTTCATTTAAAAACATAAACACAAACTAAAATAAAAATGTAACTTTTATATGTCAATTTAAAGAAACTATTTATAATTCTGTGTATTTGTATCAAAGCCCGAAACTTTCCTTTTTTAAAGGAACACTCCACCGTTTTTTGAAATAGGGCTTATTCACATTATTTCCTACATTTAGATAGGTGGGCAAATGCATTTTTGTGTCAGTGCATGCATTGTTTTAGTTTGACTGGGTCGGCGTTAGCTTAGCTTAGCACAATGAATGGAATCCTTTGTTGCCAGCTAGCATGGCCTGAGTAAAAGTGATCAAAAAATAAAAAAAACCCCACCTAATTACTTCTTGTGGCCTGCGTATTCACAATGAGTACAAATAGCGATCCAGATTAACACTAGGCGATTTCCTAGGCAGATATTGGCTTGGGACTATATTATGGGGAAGCACAGGCGAAGCACTGCTGCTTAGGCGAAGCACTGCTACTTCGGCGCAGAGATATCACGCAACACATGAAAGCATAAACTCTATGTGAATACAGGTATAATATGGGTCGATCTATACATGCGTCGTGATTAAAATAATCACTTACTCTGTGGACAGCTGTCCATTTGGTCCATTCGGCGTGGGGCATTTTTTCCAGTTCACTTTGTCACACCGGAAAAAAAAATCGAGTACTGCAGAATGGATCAGCGCCGTGAAATCCTCTGTAGATGTGACACAACTTCGGGCACACTCATCTTGATCTGACGTGTTGAGCCTGGTCATCAATGGCAAAAACATGTCCCACTCTCTACAGCACAGACACTCTATTTCCGTCGGCATAGATTGGCATATTCCCCCACATTCACACCACCAGTTCATGTTGGCTCTCATCCTCACGTCCTCAGGCTGTTGAGCGATCGCAACCTCCTCCTCCTGTCGTTCTATTTCCAAAGCACGCAGCTCGTCTTCTGTAAACTCTGGTTCAAATAGGTATGGTTCTGGTTCTTGACTGTCTGAGAAGTCAGCCTCTTCGTCTCTCTCAAAATCAGCCATGTTCATCGCCATTCGTGTACTGTAAGGAAAATAGCCAGGCAGCTACTATTCACGCCGGTATGTTGACGGAAGTCGTGGGATTTCATTTGTTGCGTGATTCTCTGCGCCGAAGTAGCAGTGCTTCGCCTAAGCAGCAGTGCTTCGCCTGTGCTTCCCCATAATATAGTCCCAAGTCAATATCTGCCTAGGAAATCGCCTAGTGTTAATCTGGATCGCTATTTGTACTCGTTGTGAATACGCAGGCCACAAGAAGTAATTAGGTGGGTTTTTTTTTTTTTTTTGATCACTTTTACTCAGGCCATGCTAGCTGGCAACAAAGGATTCCATTCATTGTGCTAAGCTAAGCTAACGCCGACCCAGTCAAACTAAAACAATGCATGCACTGACACAAAAATGCATTTGCCCACCTATCTAAATGTAGGAAATAATGTGAATAAGCCCTATTTCAAAAAACGGTGGAGTGTTCCTTTAAATTATTAATATAATTTAAATAATCTTTTTTTTTTTTTACATTATTTAAACAGTTGAATGAACACAAAAAAAAAGTATGTTTTTTTTTGTTTTTTTACATTTGTTAATCTGTAACCAAATTTTGACTGTCCCTCAGTTTTGGTGTCATTTTCGCAATGATAAAACATTTACCCCTTTTTAGTGTTTTCAAATGACTACTTGATTTCCAAAGAGACAGAAGTTTAAAAGAAGAGCAGCTTGAGGTGAAGTGTGTGTGAAAGGAGATGTGTGAAGAAAACAAAACAAGCAAAACCAGACTTCTTGTTAGATGCCTGTACATACACTTCTGAACATTGTTTGTGGGAAAATTTAACTACTCGGGGTGGAAAAGGTGTCTTTTTAGATTTTTTTTTAAATTTCACATTAATATTTGATTGGTCTTTCTGACCTTAAAGGCTCAAGAGAAGAAGCTGAAAATGGAGGAGAAGAGGAAGAAGTTATCTTCAGCTGCTGCTCTGTTAGAGGGCAGGAATGCAGATGGGTATGTTTTGTGCTTTCTGTTATATAGCAGAAAGATTGTTCAGATTTTGTATATGATTTCATGTGACTGACAGTTCATATAAGTGATGTATGGTTAAATTGATGAGTCTTATGTCATATTTTCTATCGATTTAAGCTGTTTTGTATGTAGTCTTCCAGTGATTTACCTAATTAATATGGGGAGGCTGATTGAACTATTTATTTGTTTCAGGTTGGTGATTGCTAGTCGCTTCCACCCCTGTCCCGTGTTAATGGGTCTGCTGAAGTTTTTAGCACCTTCACGACCGTTCGTAGTGTACTGCCAGTACAGAGAGGTAAACAGATTGGTTTGTTGTTAAAAAGGCAGGCAGTTCATCCAAACACGTTATTTAGCAATATGTCAGAATGAAAGTTGTTGTCAAGTTCCCAGAAAGCCTAAAAATTACCATAAATTATGGAGTGTCATAGCTTTAAAAACGATTTGTGCTTTAAAAACTGCTTTCTGCAATATTTACGGTCTGATATCTTTTGGACAGCCGTTGATTGAGTGCTACACAAAACTCAGGGAACAAGGAGGAGCAATCAGTCTCAGATTAACAGATTCCTGGCTCAGGCATTATCAGGTAATTCTTTACTGCATCACGTACACAAATAGTTTTATGTATTTATTGTTTGTGCTATATCGGTCTTGTTTTTTTGTGTCATAAGGTGTATTTTCTCTAATGCCAGACTTTTATTTGCTGTTATTCTTTTTATTTACACTACTATTCAAGTATTCCTTAGTTTTTTTTGTTGTTGTTTTTGTATATATAATTTGATACTTTTATTCATCAAGGATGCATTAATTTGATGAAAATAGACCGCAAGACTTTTATGCTGTTACAAATAAATCTTAAATGAAATATTGTTCTTGTGAACTTTATATTAATCCTGAATAAAATGTATGACTCTTCACAAAATTACACTGTGATTCCAGAAAATTCACGGGTAAAGTGTCCCGGCAATCATTTCCGGGTCACTAGATTTTGCCCCTTTCACACTGCCACTAATTACCTGGAATATGTGCGTGTGTTCACACACAACCCGTAAAGGTCCCGTAAAGACACGTGACGTCAGGATGTGACATGTAATTTATGAGTTGAAAACGCTAGGCACATTAACTTTCACTTAAGCTGGTGAACGATCTCAGCTTCAGCGCGGAAAGTGAGGAACTAACTGATCTCAGCTTCATTACAGTTTACTCATTTTTTGTTTTTGCGAATGTTGATCTGCCTTAAAAACACCTGGTAAAAGAGTTGCACAATAACGTGCGTCATCAATACGACACCCCCTTTACGGCATTAGTTCTGGCTTTTGTTCACACAGAGCTTGTTCCGGGACTGAACCCAACAATGTTACTAGGTCCCCGACTTGTTTGTGTTCATACAGAAGGCGATCTGACAATGTTCCAGCAATTTTCCGGGACCAAAAGGGGCTTATATCACAAATAAACTACATTTTAAAATATATTATCCTTTTGTGGTCTAGGGGGTTTTGGCGGCCTGGAGAAGTTTTGACATGCCCTGATTTTTGTGCTTTTTTTTTTTTTTTTAGAAAACAGTTATTCTCCATTTTAAATTCTAGTAATATTCCACCATATCACTGTATTTTTGTTCAAATAAATGCAGCCTTGGTGAACATAAAACTTAAAAAAAGAACTAACTAAACATTTGAAAGGTAGTGTACATCAAGTTCAAAATACAACAAATAAAAATGTATTATTTTAATTAGCTTTTTTTTTTTTTTTTTTTATTGGCACAGTTATGTGTTAACTTTTTTTGTTGTGTTTCCTGGAAAAACAGATGCATTGTGATATAATTTCTGTTATATAAGATGACTCATGCTGTGAAATAAGATTTTGGTCATACCACCCACCCCTAGAGGGCTTTGACTCATTCACTTCTGTATCATTGTTTCAGGTGTTGCCCAACCGGACTCATCCAGTGCTGCTCATGAGTGGAGGCGGAGGGTATCTCCTGTCCGGAACCACGGTCGCTGCAGATGCTGCGAAAGCTAGAAATCAGCACAAAGCAGAGGAGCCTGTCGCCAAGAGGCTGAAACTGGATAAGATTAGTTCATCATGTGACAGCTCTGCTTAGGCAATTAGTTTAGTTTAACTTATTTAGGTGAGAAGAAAACCAAATCAGTGTTGGACTCACACATTCAGGCAGTGCTTTATTCTCTGTACGAGTTGCATGACTTTATTATTCAAAGTCTGTTATCGACGTTTATTTCTTTTTGACAATATTTGCATTTAACAGTTACATCAATGTTCTCATCTTTATTTATTACATTTTTTTAGCAAGTTGTGGAGGAAGGAAAACATGCGCTGCTTTTTCAGCATCCTCTGCACCTGGCGAATAACCAAGTTTTGCTCACAAAATGCATCATTGCCCAAGTAAACATTTATCTGTTTTTAATACATTTCAAAAGGTGTCCAGCATCAAAAAACAAATGATAACTGCATTCATCAGCTTTGGTCCCATAATTACATATTTTATTAAATATAAACAATGCAGAGATTCTATGGAAAGCCATAAAGAGGAACAACAATTTTTCACAGTTGTAAAGTAGCATGCATTAAAATTTGCAGTCAATAGTACATGGGCATTTTTTATTTTATTTTTATTTTATGATGTAATAAAGAGAGAAATGATTCACATGGTATTATCATGCTTCTTTCGCCTTTTATAGAAGGTTTTATTTCTCAGACTCTCATGTTAAACACTGACTTACACCAATAACAAAATTCTAATGCAGTTGTTGTAATCAGGTACGACATATAGTAATGCATTCATCTAAAGCAGCAAAAGAACACACAAAGCTCACTGAAATCGGGCAGGGCAAGAAAATGATGTCTCGAATGGTTAAGTTGTCTCTTTCATCTGTTGATCCACAGAGGCCAGTTTCTCAAGTTCTTTTAACTGAAAGAAAACAAGAGTTAAATGCAGTACTTATGTTTCAAAACTATTTTAAGTTATGCTTAAAAACTATTGCTTTAATCAGTCCCTGGAGTTTTGTGTCTGCATGCAATCATTGCAGTCTGCCATAAAGTTGTTTATGAATGAAAGAAATGTTGTTACTCTAGTGAAATATCCTATTTCCACACTCCCAGTAGGAAAGTTATAGGGAAGTGCCTTTTAGTTATTCAAGATCCTTGTCATGTTTAGGAATGATACTCTAAGCATCCTGAGTTTATCCTTGTACACCCTTAAGTTTGTTGTATAGCATGTAGACTTTAGAGCTCAGTGGGGCCAATAGTTACATTTTGGTTTTGAAACCTAGTGCAAAGGTCTTAACCTCTGTTTCTTGATTCCCACTGCCCTGCAGAGTTTAGATCCAGCCCTGATCAAACACACCAGAGAATTGCTTGAAAATCACAGGCAGGTGTGTTGGAGCAGATTAGAAATGAGCTGTCCAGGACAGTGGGTCTCCTGGAGCAGGATTGAAACCCTAGTATATTGCCTTTCCCAGGGGCTCCCCAGCAGTGCACATTTTGGATATCTCTTATTTAACACCCATTCCATGACGTGGCGTCACCAGAAATGGAGACACCAGAAATTGTGCACTGTCAGACAAAATGTGCAAAAAAAAACTTATCTTTAGGGGTACAACAACTTGTCACTGGGGCAGTAATCTTAAAGAGACATATTTATACTACCTTGTAGTAAAATGGGACCTTAAGGTAGTACTATGAACCTTTTAGAGGTACGGAGATGTCCCTTTAAGGGCACTGGTCCAATGAAATGGTGTTGTTCCTCTTAAGATACAATTTTTGCTTGGAGTCTGTTGTTAAGTGGCCTTCAAGAATAGGGTTGGGAATCATTGGCCTAGTGATTACAGGTCTTATGGTTTCAGACCTAACAAGTGGTAATACATTAAATATTAACCTTAAGAAAGACTTTTAACCTCTGGTAACCCTCGGGAGATGTTACTGGTAATAAATGTATGGTCACTTAGACAGATCAGACTATACCTCTGGTGTGAGAAGCTTCTGTTGGGGGACACCCTTTTCCTCCTCGAATGACTCCCCATTAGTAAGCAGGCCTCTTTTGTACCGGAGAGTCTCAGCAAAGTCCTCTAGTTTATGGTAGGGGTGCTGGTCAGTGCTTTCATCCACCTTATGGCCTCTCTTATACCAGGCTGGATGGTAGAATCCTCTGTAAATCCATGGGGAACGCTTCTCATAGACATCACCTTTGCTAAGTAGACGTTCCTTTAACTCATTCTTCTTTTTTGTTAGGTACCGCAACGCAGCCTCCCTGTCCTGCTTCTCCTCTGCAAAACTCGGGTGTCCTTTCTTCAGCTCATCTTCCTCCTCTTGGCTGGTTAAGGGACGCCTCTTTTCATTAAGCTCATGAACATTTTCTTCTTCTTCCTCTTCATTGCCTGTTGAGTCATGGAGACTGTGAGTCTTCTGTGAGATGGGTTCATCTTCATCCTTGAGCTCTGTGGAGTCGCCACGCTTGTGATGAAGCTTCTTATGGTGATATCTGTGTGTTGGCTTCCAGATCCTTTTATCCATTTCCTCACTTTCCTCTGAGTCCTCGTACCTTTTTTCCACGGGTCTTTTGTGGTGCTTCTTATGATGGTATCTATGGGTGGGTTTCCAGTATCGCTTTGCTGTATCCTCGTCTACCTCTTCAGATCTCTCTTCCCGAGAGTTTAAGTCCTCATTAATATGCTTGTTCAGCAGGTCTTCATTTGGTTTGTAGTCCCTGCTATCCCCATGGCTTCTTTTTTGGCTGTAGCTTGGGAAGTCTTCTTGACTTCTGTAATAGTCTGGTTCTTCGAAATCCTCATTCTCACTGCGTTTGTGTTGCTTTTTCTTGTGGTGGTATCGATGTGATGGCTTCCAGATCCGCTTCTCTCTTTCCTCACTCTCCTCATCCTCTTCTTCTCCATCCCCATGGTTTCTTTTGTGGGTGTAACTTGGGAATAATTCTTGGCTTCTATCATAGTCCGACTCTTCACGTTTTTCTTTGCTGGTCAGAAGATGAGTCCTTTTATAATCATACAGAGGGAATTCCTCCTGGCTGCGCTCCTCATCAAGATTATCACGTTTGTAAAGGACAGAAACGTGTCTTTTCTGGGGAAATTCCTCTTGGCTTCTCTCATCGTCGGGATCTGCCCTTTTATGCTTGTTGCTTCTTTTATAGAAACTTGGGAACTCTTCCTGGCTCCGGTCATAATCTAGTTCGTCACGTTTTTCTTTCATTCTTCTTTTCATAAAACTTGGGAACTCTTCTTGGCTTCGCTCGTCATCCAGTTCGTCACGTTTTTCTTTCATTCTTCTTTTCATAAAACTTGGGAACTCTTCCTGGCTTCGCTCGTCATCTAGTTCGTCACGTTTTTCTTTCATTCTTCTTTTCATAAAACTTGGGAACTCTTCTTGGCTTCGCTCGTCATCCAGTTCGTCACGTTTTTCTTTCATTCTTCTTTTCATAAAACTTGGGAACTCTTCCTGGCTTCGCTCGTCATCCAGTTCGTCACGTTTTTCGTTCAATATTCTTTTCATAAAACTTGGGAACTCTTCTTGGCTTCGCTCGTCATCCAGTTCGTCACGTTTTTCTTTCATTCTTCTTTTCAGAAAACTTGGGAACTCTTCTTGGCTTCGCTCGTCATCCAGTTCGTCACGTTTTTCTTTCATTCTTCTTTTCAGAAAACTTGGGAACTCTTCCTGGCTTCGCTCGTCATCCATCTCCTCCCGTTTGTTAGTTTTGAGAAGATCCTCAATGAGTTCCTCCTTGACTTTAGACTCTCCTCTTGGCTTTATTAGTTCTTCTTGAACTGGTTCTAGGGTGTCATCCTCGTCTTTCACAACTGATGAATGACCTGATCCTAAATTCATGGAGAGATTCAAATTGGCACAAAACACTCATGCAAATGATTTGTAAATAATTTTCACTCCATTGCTTATGCATTGCATGAATACATCCAATTATTTCACAGTCTTAGAGTGAAACCACTGACCCGAAACTGTCTCATCCACCAAGCACGATGTACTGCGGTTATAAACTGTGACAATAATGTAGTCTGACTGTTCCCAAGTTATATGCCCAAATTATATATTTAATAGATTTAGATGTAAGATCAAACAGAGTTGTGCAAGAATAACCTGAATAAGAATTCTCCAGTGAAGTTGTTTACTAATAAATGAAACCTTCTCCTCAATAACACAATGAAGCAACAGTGTAAACAGTGCAAAGTAACGTACCTGGTCTAAGGATGTTTTTGCATTCTGGATGCAGTGGAGTATCATCGGTCTCATACAATGCCTTTGAAAGGATGTGAACTAAACACTGGGTAATCTGAAATTAAAGTACATGCTTTAACCAAAAGAAGTAAAACAATAAAGGATTTTTTTTTCTTATAGACATAGAAGCTACAGCATACCAGGTCTTCTCTTTGGCTGTCCTGCTCGACTGGCATGGACTCCCCATCTGAGATAGTAAAAGCCTTTATTTATATTTGTTCAAATCACTATGTAAAAGCTTATTCATTTTGATATCACCAATTATCCATACGTTTTACTCGTGCAAAACCCGCTGAAAGCAATTTCCCGTTGTGATCTACAATTTGTTTTGTCGCTGACCATGGTGCTGAAATGATTTATTCAATGATTCTTTGTGTACATTAAGAATATTTCACTTACCTGCAGCGAAGAAAACAACCAAACAGACTAAAGCCGCAAACTTCATGATGCACACATATGTTTTCTGCTCTTGATGTTATCCGGAACAGCTTTCGTCTTTGCAGTCTCAAGCAGCAGAGAAGAGCTCCGTTTCGCGTGCTGCACCTCAGAGCGCGCGCTGCGTCTGTTTTGAGCTCGCGGTGGGGCGCGCAGGGTTTGTGGGTTGCTAACGTCACGACCAATGTGAAACCTTAATGAGACTTTAATGACATTTTCTGATCGGTGATGTCGCTGCATTTATTTATTTATTTTAATTTATATTCTGCTTATATCCAGCCCAAGAGTTTTAGCCTATTGTGTGTCGAGTTACATTAAACAGGAGTGTGAAAACTAACCCTAGTCTTCCCTTATATTAAAAGACTTATTTTATAAATCTCATGTGACCTTCCAGTCATACGTGATTTTGTGTTTTTAGTTATAAAGAGAAATATAATACCAACAACTCAATAAGAAGTAATTAAATTCCTGCTGGAATCCTGTAGTGCTATATTATTCATTTAATTAATTGTTCGTCCTATCTGAATAATGCTTATTGTAAAATATTGTAGGGTACATAATTGGATAAACAATTATGTGTCCTTTGAAATCGGACAGAATGTTGTGCAACTCTCAGACGCCCACTTCGTTCATGGTGTGTGTCATGAGGGAATTGTGAAACCGCAAACTAATGTTTGGTACAGGTGCTCGGAGTTTCAGCAGAAGGATAGCACCTGGGATGCTGTAGTTGCTGTGGTAACTGGGCCGTCACGGGGCAGTCGGAGTTTTTAAGAGCTGCAAAATGTTAAAGAGGGGTTTTGATTTATTGTCTACACAAACAGAGCAAGGGAAGGGCCACATTTCAGTCTTGTCAAATCCAGACAAGGGCACTAGTGACTATGTTTTCTGGTTCACGTGTGAGAAGATTATGTAATTTGCTGTTAAATTTTCATGTGACAGTTCGATTAAGTAACGGACAGTTGGCGTAATAAACATTTCGGTCTTCTATGACATGCATTTAATATTAAGCAAATTTCTTATTGGGTTTTGGGTGATAGTTTTATTATAAGACTGTTTCTTATGAGTACTAAACATTCTGTTTGGCATTGCACTTGGCATATGAGATATCTGATTGAGCTATGATATCAGTTTTGAGGCTGGGTCTGAGAAGCGTTGATAAATGTCTTTTAATTAAACCCAGCATAATGAGTCTCATGAATAAATGAGTGATTATTGCATGGCCCTATCTCATCATATAGTAATGGATTTCAACGTGTGCTGTTGTTTTTGTTATAAACCAGAACACGAAGCAAGTAATATCTGTAGCATCCCGGTATTCATCACATTTATTGTCATCTTTCTCCCTCCCCGGGGAAATCGGACCTCCGGCACGCTTGGAAAAAGAAAACGCAACGTATCCGTCATGCTTGTGAAGCTCGAATGCAATGAATTATATAGACATCTTTCCTCTAAAGCCGAGATCCCTGTTCATTATTTATTCAGTCAAAAAAGAGTGAAGCTTTTAGTCATCGCTGTGCATATGTAGACACGATAAACAGGGAGAATAAGATGCAGGGTGCAAAGTGTACCAAATACAAACTAGCTGATTTACTAATTGATTTGAGCTCAGATGGGTCCCCAGAATATAGTCAGGTTTGTTTGGCTTTAATCAAAGTCATTTGCATGCAGAAACAACAGACGCTGGCTAGCAGAAGATTCTGCACTTTCAGGGCTTTACTGGCTTTGATCTTCTCCTTTTTGGATCCTCTGAATCATAAAACGAGCTATATTGCTGAATTTTTATTGAATGCTGGAGGTCTGAGGTTGTATAGTGAATATATTGTGTGACCGCTTCCTCGTAAAATTCCAAAGTGCTTTCTCAGCTTGCACACAGCATATATGTCAGATATGTTACAGTCTATATAACAGTATGGCACAGAAATAGCTCCTTTTCTCTTATAGAAATGCAGAGTATTATCTAAAAGAAGTTGCAATTAAGTCTTGCTATATTGCTTATTGGTCCAAATTTGTTAATAATCCTAAGTGGGAACGTATTTGGTTATTACCTCACATGTGTTTTTTTTTTCTTTCAATATAATTCATAAATTATGTCCTGTTAAACATTTTCTCAGTCAGTTTAAAAAGGATATTGATTTTGCTCTTTGTGCCTGGAAACAGTCCCCCACATTTTCTATAATTTTAGTTGTGAAAACGTTATGGTATGGTGTCTCTATGTTTTATCAAAGAAAAGGTACTCTTTCCACATTCATAGTTTTCTAACAAGAAGCATTGTTTTACAATGGTTTATAAAGAATGAGAAAACTATTGTTGTACTATTCAACATAGTACAAACGGAAAGGCACATAAAACTGTCCACTTGTGTTCTATCTTCAAAATCTTTGAGTGATATAAAGGTCCTGCATGATTTCTTTTTTTCTTATCATTTTTATATTTTCTTTCTTCTCTCCATTGCTCCCCTGGCTCCGTAATGTCGTAATGTTTTGTTATTGTGGTTTAAAGCATAATAATGATAACAAAAGCTTACATTGTTCCAAAACAGACATTTGGGAATGAAAACAAAAACCATTGGCCTTATTAGAAGTCATTGTGCTATCATAATGAACTTGCATTTCAAGGTAAAACTTGCATATCCTACATTTCCTTCAATTGAGAATTATATCACAAACTGCTTCAGATATGACACTTGCAAAATATTATAAAACTGTTTTTTTTTTTTTTTTTTGGTTTTAACTCTTTAGGATTTAAGAACAACTAACTGCCACAAGTAAGAGTTATTCATGGATTCACAATGTCAAATAATATATTTCATATGAACATGGCACCCTCTGGCTTTGTTTATATTAAACACACAGATCCTTTTTTATTGTGAGTCTCTGGTCTACATGAGACGTTTTTTGAGGAGTTTAGGTGTTTTGAAGGGTGTATAGTGTAAAAAAGGCCTGTGCAGTCTGTTACAGTACAAGCAGTGCTGCAGGTGTGTAGTGAAAGAGCTGCTCTTTTATGCATTCAATGATGAGAAGCTACTGCAACCTGCTCTTTGTGTTCATCTAGGACTGAATCATCTCTCTTGTCCCATAACACACAGATATAGCATCCTTTTAACACAGACCAGGACGTCATCAGATTTCCCTGCAAGAGCCATAATTGAATTAAGCCTTTATATATTTTGTAAAGTCCATCTAAAGATATAGATGTAAATGGCAATTAATTACTACAACATTCAGAACTTACTTTTTTTACTACAAGAATATAGTACCATTTTCAGTGTTTCAAAGAAGTGTCCAATACCTAATCTGCCTTTAATTGATCAAGAATACAGTAAAACAGTAATATTATTGCAATTTAAAATACCTGAATCTATTTTAAAATGTTTATGTGATGCAAAGCTGAATTTTCAGCATCATTACTCCAATCTCCAGTGTCACATTCTTTTTTTAAAGAACAGCATTCATTTTAAATAAGCTATACTTTTTAATGAAAAAATTGTCAAGTCTTCATGTTTGATAAATTCAAAGCATTCTTGCTGAAAAAATATTTTATTAAACAAAAAATACTTTTAACAGTAGTATTTGAATTAGGCTGATCATGCAGATGCGTTTATTGATGTACCACAGAAACTGGTCTGAGAAATCCATACATTTGTGTGAGAGTTGAAGCATTCAGACAGACTAGATAATGTTGACTACAATAAAGAAACGGAAGTAGACTGTAGAAGTGCTAGAGAGTCTTTCATTCTTGCAAGAAAATAATTATCTCAGAAAACATATATGGAGTTATGGATCCAGACATTTCCAAAGGGCTAAATTAATGCTGCAAATGCATGGTTCATTTGAGGACTAGAACAAAATAATAATAATAATTATTATTATTATTATTATTATTATAATCATCATAATCATAATAATAATAATGTGTAAACTTTTATAAACTAATTAATTAATTCAACTTCAAAAAACAAGATAAAATGCTATAATTAGCAAAGGCAAAAAAAAGCTTTTCTTAAAAAAAAAAAAGTACAAAAGCTAATTATATATGAAATACATATATAAATATAAAATAAAAAAATAGATAAAAAAAACTTTAATGTTGGCTACACTGAACTGTGACAATATCCAGAAAGCTTTCAAAAGTCTTTATAGGTCAGAATCTTATAGTTCAACTTTTTCTGCAGAGATGACTAAGGACCAATCCATCATTAAAATTGAATCCCTGGCATTTTTATTCAGGTACTTATATTATTATTCACAAAAGACTTACAACATGTTATCAGCACACTGACAAGGCAATTTATCACTATAATAAGTGCAATAAACTACTTTATACAGTAAAATGCTCATGTATATAGTCAACACAAATATGTGAATAACATAGGGAAAATTCTTATATTGTTATGAATATGTTTTGAATTAGGTACATATATATATATATATATATATATATATATATATATATATATATATATATATATATATATATATATACACACACAAATATATATATATATATATATGTGTGTGTGTGTGTGTGTGTGTGTAGTGCTTTATCATTTATATTTGTAAATATTTTAAATGTCAGTTCATAATCTCCTCCTTCCATCTTTCAGATAATCTGATGGATTCAGGACTCAAGGGGGAGAGGGTGATGAAATGAGAGAAATGCTGATAAGCACCGTCTGCCTTAAAAGACAATATCAGCCAATTAAGTGACTTAATCCAATCCTTCCAAAAGTTTCCACATCGAAGATGACCTGCTGATCTCCTTTGATTCATCAATTACCCTCAGAGGTCACGCTCGTCAGCTGATCACAGACCTGGTGCCCTATCTGAAATCGATCAGACATCACCGATTACCTCTGCAGTCCTGATCCAGACGAGAACTCGCAGTGGCAGGTGTTTCTAACGGAGATCTGACATTTGAACACTGTGCACCAGACTGATCCCCCGTGTCTCGAGGCTACGGGCATGATCTTCCATTTGGATAATATGATCTGAGGAGGTTTAAACATGGGCCTGGTGTTCCAGCATGACCGGCGGCATTCACTGCTGTGTGAAACTAAATAAAGAGAGAAGTCAATCTTAAACCTCACCTTTCAGTCCTGGACTTATGGGCAAAGATGAATGAATGTTAATGAAGTTGACCGAATGCTGCCCTGTAGCTCTTTTAACATCATCTCTGGTTAAAAAAAAAAAGGGCAAGAAATTCAGACTGACAACAGTAATGTGATTAATTGCTTTCATCAAGTAAACATGATAGCTTAAGTTTACAAAAACAGCAAAATAACTTTTCATTTGTTAGTAAAAAAAATATAGAGGCTACACTACTGTTTTATCATAAATTAATTATTTAATTCAGCAGGAATGCCCTTAATTGAAAGACATTTATAAAATTATTTATTGTTATAAAACAAAGCCATAGAGTCAAGTAGGGATGCGTTAGGGACATGTCCCTAGACTATTATCAACTACTAAATTGTAACTTAAAAATCTCCCTTTATTTATTATGATTATGTTAGCTATCATACTAAAAACACACTTCAGACTGACAAGAAACTTTGGTCAAATCTATCTGTCTATCATAAATGCAAAAATGCTGTAGTTAAATGGGGAGGGGGTTTTGCTGTTACTTTATATTCCCACAAAGGTCCAAAATTAAACCTATTCGCTTTAGCTGTTTTGTGTTCATCTGCTTATTTGCTCTCTTCACATAGGCTATCAATCTATATATACCAATATAATCAGATAAAACCACAATTTCTCAAATATTTATTACAATATATTCTGATAAATTAAACAATATGTTCAATGGTGTATGAGAAGCCTGGATGCTTTCAACTAATTTCCTATTGAACTGTCAGTCACCCAGTGAATTGCAATGGTCATTAAGCTACAAACCCATTTCCATATAATGTGTATTTTGAGGTGCAGCTTGTCATATTAATGGAGTGTTTCACTAGTTAGCACTAAACTGGTTATCTTACCTGTTTGTAGATTTGTGTTGGGATGTTTCAACGGAGAAAGTAGGAATGGAAATATGGATATTTTATTTGTATACATTATACTTGTACTCGCTTATTTCAGTTAAAGGGGTCTACACTCTTAGAAAAAAGGGTTCATTGGGGTTCTATATAGAACCGTAGGGTTCTTTACTCAACTCCAAAGAACCTTTTATGCAAAAAAGGTTCTATAATGACAAGACTATTATTCATTCATATCTGCAAGATATGTGAAAATATTGCATTTATTCTGCAAGATTTTGTATGTGTAATTAAATTATTGTTTGTAGTAACACATTTTTAATCACATTTTTATCATGCTTATTTTTGGAGAAAAACTGAAATGGCACTCTTCATGTGGTAGGCTATTGATTAACTACATAAATGATATAAATATATACATTTTTATAACCCCCATACCTTGAATTTTGTGATCATTCACATGCATTGATAAATGCATTCGAATACACTGAATAATGCAGTGAAAGAACGCACTCAAAATGCACACGCGCCACGTGCACTAGTACGACTTCATCATGTAACTTTACATTACTTTAGCCTTGATGCGTGCACTTTTTAGGCACGATTTGTTTAGTTTTTGAATATACTTGATACTGTTAAAAGGCACATAATTAAAACAAAGTCGATCCCGAACTGACTCAAATGATTCTCGATCCCGCTCCGAACCAGGCTGCAAGGAAGTCGACCGGAAGTTGAAGTCGGGTGGGGGCTGCCATCTTGTAGCAGAACTTCACCTGCGTTAGCATTCCCATTGACTCCCATTCATTTTGGCGTCACTTTGACAGCGAATAACTTTACATCTGAGGCGTTAAGACTCTGTTTGTCCATTATTTATTTCTAAAGATACACGACAATGTACAAAGGGCTCCAATACCTTCTATGTTACATTATGGCCCCGTATAAACAGTTTTTGTAAAAAATAGGCTAACGATTGCGTCATAAAATAATTAATCAGAATACTTACTCCTGCTCACTGACGACAAAGAACTCCCCGCTTAAGCTCGCTGTCTCTGCAAGATTAAAGATGGCAGTTTGCACGCACAGCTACTAGAAGATTTACATCTGTCAGACAGGTTGCTGACGTCGTCAAGTCTGCGCGTCAGAAACGGAAGTGCTAAAAAACGCTAAAAATGGGTTTTACTTGTCTCAATTGAGTTCCAATGGGGTCGCTGTGTCCATTTCTTTTACTGTCTATGCTCCGAACTCCCAAACTGACTCAAATGATTCGCGAACCCGCTCCGAATTCCCGAACTGACTCAAATGATTCACGCTCCGAACTCCCGAACTGACTCAAATGATTCACGCTCCGAACTCCCAAACTGAGTCAAATGATTCGCGAACCCGCTTTGAACTCCCGAACTGACTCAAATGATTCGCGAACCCGCTCCGAACTCCCGAACGGATTCAAATGATTTGCGATCCCCAAACTGACTCAAATGATTCGCGAACCCGCTCCGAACTCCTGAACTGACTCAAATGATTCGCGAACCGCTCCGAACTCCCGAACTGACTCAAATGATTCGCGAACCCGCTCCGAACTCCCGGTTTGGTGCCGCCCAGAGGATCAGCTCCAGTGTTGCCAGACGTACGATTATTTTCGTATTTGTAAGTATTTTTACCTCTGTACCATGGACGATCGATAATGAAAAAAATCCTGTGATGTATGATAATTTCAGAATTTGATGAAAATGTAAATGATGGTTGTTGCAGTCATAGGGCTTCTTCACTCATACACGATATTGGCTATTTACAGACACTCTAAATGCGTTCGTGTGCACTTCAGGGTGTGTTAAAAATGCAGGAGAGTGCCCTGCTTTAACGCCAACGAGCACTATTTGTGATACATGACAGCAAGAACCCCTTCAACATCTGGCAACACGCAGGATTCCGATGACAGCGGGTGGAGTTAACTGCACCACGCAGCAACAGCTGAATTCCGCCTACAATGGACGCGACAAAGCAAGAGTTAAAAATCATTTTAATATGTTTTAATATTCACCACGAAGCAGACAGTCACTGAAAATAATGGGATAGTATTTTTTCGCACTGCTTCCGTCCAACCATATGCCTAGTTCTATTGTGGTAATTTGCAGGTCGTGTCAAAATGTAGTTGGTTTTGAATAGATAGATAAGTGTTTTGACTCGTGTACGATAATTTTGAACTTCTGACACGATACTTGGACATTTCCAATCTGGCAACACCGATCAGCTCCGCCTCCGTGCAGCTCCGTCAAACAGCGGATCCTGAGCGGACCCGTGTCGGATTCTCGGACGCTGACGCGCCTTTACTGCAACGGTTGAGGGCCGACATCAGTCGAGAATTTCTTTGCTGGGATGTTTGCGCTTAACCATCTTATGAGTAAGTATTGATTTATTGATATATTGCGACATTCACAGTAAACATTGGTTTTTAAATCATCATGTTTATTAATGATTGTAATGACGTTGTTTGATATTAGGACAACTTTAATACGTTCACTTGTGGAAAATGGTTTAGCGCTAGCTTCTAGCTAACGTTAGCTGTGCATTATTAAGTTTGCATTTTTGTTATTTTCGTCTCGTGTGTGTTTGTTTATCTGCCATCCTCTTTATAATGAAAATTAAGCTTCGGCATTTTAATCACTGTTTGAGTTGGTTCAGACAATATGCCGCCTGTTTGAATGTCAAAATGTGCGGGCTTAACGTATCTGCTAATGTTAGCTGCCTTCTATTAGCTTGAAACCATCCAGCAAATAGACCGGTTATTTAAGGTCACCGCTCATTTTACACAGTTTAACAACAAAACAAAACGCTAAGTGAACATTACTAGCTAAGTTACTCTTTTCATGTTGGTTTTGAGCGCTATGCAGCCCAGTTAACCTGGAAAACGGTTTAAAAACAGTATGGTTTATACAGCGTGTCGGAGGAATACAGCGTATCCTGCAGCGGGGAGTCATGGGCAGAGGCACCGCAGTGTTCTCTACATTAGCTTCTTGTGTCGTCTGGGGTCTGATTAACAGTAAATTCATCAAATTCAGTGTCCACAATGCTAATTTCCAACAAACTGTATTTGTCATATTTTACGGGGCCCACGTGAGTTTGGATTTCATGTCGCGGCTTTCGTCTCTGTCTGTCACTTTTGAGATCGCCAAGACGCCAACACATTTGACCAACTGGGCGCCGTGGGCGGCAACCTCATCAGAACGCAAAGAATTATTGGTATGTTTGGCCAGTTGACATCTGGCATAGCAGGCTAGTGTTCTGGCATGAAAATAATGAAAAATTAGCGTGAAAAAACAGAATATAATCCTACAAAATGCAGCGGGCTAAAGAAAACATTGTCGGACCATACCGCCTAAAACTAAATCCAAAAGCAAAGATGAGATATGACGAGAACATAAAGAGAATCAAAGGACTCGATCCTTACGAGCAGAGCGACTGGTCAAGGTAACACCCTCCAGCCCAAAAGAAGGGCATGTGAAAAGGCTGTGTTGTGGTGCTTTTGCAGACAGCCTGAAGAGCTTTATGACATGTTTGCTTGCTATAATCAGAGCTGTCCTATACAGTGGTTCCATTTTGGCTGCGTGGGACTCAGCAGTGCACCAGCCAGAAAAGAGTCATGTTGGGTCAATGGCGGCGCCGCAGGGGTGCTTCAAAAAAATATGAAACCCTGCCCCCCTGGGTCTGAGCATAGACAGTAAAAGAAATGGACACAGCGACCCCATTGGAACTCAACTGAGACAATTGAAGCCCATTTTTAGCGTTTTTTAGCACTTCCGTTTCTGACGCGCAGACTCAAACTAAGCTTGACGACGTCAGCAACCTGTCAGACAGATGTAAATGTTCTAGTAGCTGTGCGTGCAAACTGCCATCGTTAATCTTGCAGAGACTGCGAGCTTGAGCGGGGAGTTCTTTGGCGTGAGTGAGCAGGAGTAAGTATTCTGATTAATTATTTTGTATAGTATTTTAAAATCTAACGCCAGTACGCCATATTAAGTTAATCGCCTGCAAGCTTCTCCTCCTGTCTGTACGGTAATGCGACAGAGAGTCGAGTTATGACGCAATCGTTAGGCTATTTTTTTACAAAAACTGTTTATACGCCCCGTATAAACAGTTTTTGTAAAAAAAAATAGGCTAACGATTGCGTCATAACCACTGTAACATAATGTAACATAGAAGGTAATGGAGCCCTTTATACATTGTCGTGTATCTTTAGAAATAAAAATGGACAAACGGAGTGTTTAAATGCCTCAGATGTAAAGTTATTCGCTGTCAAAGTGACGCCAAAATGAATGGGAGTCAATGGGAATGTTAACGCAAGTGAAGTTCTGCTACAAGATGGCAGCACGCAGCCGACTTCAACTTCCGGTCGACTTCCTTGCCGCCTGGGTCTGAGCCGGTCGGCCATGATGGTAGGACACGCTATCGGTCGCCAGGGGCAACGCCTTCAGAACTTCACAGAGGCTCGACTAAACATTTCAGAGTTCTTTACTTTTTGCGCATTTATTATGTCGGGAAACAGCGGTATTTGGAGAAGCTCTCAGGCATCCAAAATATCAACCCATACGAGCTCTCTGCAGCGGCACAGAGACCTGGACCATTTACCTCCATGCACATATATGGACATTGTGAATTATATTGTTTACAATGCAAGTCTCCTTGCGTTCACTCTGTTAATGGCTTTAATCTAACCAGGACATTTACATCTTGCAATCACACATTTAACTACCCTAGCCAACCCAGAACTGGTTTGTCCACTTTACAGCCCCAAACACAAAAACCTGGTACAGTATGTGTCATTGGGCTAAAATCAAATTATAACTAAACATACACAGCTTTAGCCTACATCAAAACATGCTGGAAACGTTTGTGTACACCGAACATCTCGTTACAATCTAGTGTTTATGAAACAGTCGCAGTTATTTAAGTTACTTTGTCATTTTGGTCAAGAAGTGTCTGCTAAATGCAATGTAATTACAACCCTCCAAAACACATGGGAATAAAATTACTTTGGCCAGTACAACGCTGTTTTGTCACCTGGAGGCTTGTAGATGGACCCATCCACAGCAGAAAGCCGCGTAACTTTCCAAAGACTTGTGGCTTTTAAACTCCTGAATTGTGTAGTAACTTACACCAAAAACAAGATAATTCCCAATGTCCATATGTGTGCATGGAGGTATGGTCCAGGTCTCTGTGCTGCTGCAGGGAGCTCGTATGGGTCGACATTTTGGATGCCTGAGAGCTTCTCCAAATACCGCTGTTTTGCGTTTGGTGTAACCTAAAAAAACTGTATTCCATTGTTCCTATGTTTCCATATGTATCGTGTAAGGTACTGGAGCAGTTTTTAATGCAGCAGTGACTTCCAGGCATGGTAAAACAGTGCGAGAACCTCTTCTACGTCAGGATTGTTGTGGGTCATTCTGATTTCAGAACAACAAATACCAAGTTTGTTTCAAAAGTTACAGCTGCTTAATTAAACTAAGACAAGAATGTATTTAAGTACTTCAAATGTAAAACTAACTTAATTGATAGCAAAATATGATTTTAAATAAAGGTCACTGAAGAGATGTTCTTTTTTTTCTTTTAGACAGGACTTTTATTATTTAAATTAAAAGTATTTTTATGCATGTTTAATAAATATGATTACATCATACTAGGCATTTCTTTCTGTATGTATATTTATATACATTTCATTATTTAACGTACACTCATTCATAAATTATATTTATACACATACAAATTCATTATTTCAAGTGTAGCTTAATGGGGTTTTTTGTATTGTCTATGATCTTCATTACTTGATTTATATTTCATAAACCTTTTTAAATCATATAATATAAAATAATTACTAATAGAAGTTTCTCTCTTCTTGTCTAGTGTGTAGCACGAAACAGATAACACCACCATTGAACAATGTATTTATTTAAATACAACATTAGAAACAATTACACATTTTACACACCTGATTGCAACCTGTCTCTCTTGAAATTTCTCTTTTAGAACAAAAATGAATAGAAAGACTGAGCCCGTCTCCTTATCAACCTTAAGGCGAAGGACACGTGTAGACGTTCAAAAAAAGACTTCATCAAATTAGGACAGACATGATTAATATGGACATGACAGGAGTAGGGGCAGAAGACAGAGTTCTTTTTCTGAGAACACTTGCCCACCCTCTTCAGCTTATCCAAAATGATAATGGTGTGTGTACGCTATTTACACTGAATTTTCCCGGCAGTCTCCATTCTATACCTACCCCTTCAACTCTGACAGAATGAACATATTTGTTGTAAATTATGAGATGACATATTATCCCTCAATATGCCAGGGGAAATTATATTTTAAGATGAATTTAACATGCAATTTGACAAATGTCCCACCTTTATCAATACCTGACTGTACATAGTCCACTAAATTATAAGCATTATGCAATTATTTTTTTTTGATTTTGAAACAAAACCACAACACATTCTTCCAAAAAAATTTAATAGTACCCTACTTTAAGGTTGTGCTGAAGTTCTACCCAACTATTATAATCTGTACATTTTCTTTCCTTTTACTTCTTCCCACCCTGGGGCACCATCAGGTTAACTTTCAGCCCATCTTACTTGCTTATTTGTATACACTGTACACTTGTGCATGCTTTAGTTTATGTTATTCCTTTTTGATGATTAATAAATACCTCTTTTCTTTCTTTCTACATTAAGGATGCCTTTTCATCTAATTGAATTTCAAGCGAGCGAGGACATGGCTGTTGTGCCAGTTGACTGGTATGATGACGGGATGGTGTACTGGCCCAGCTTTAAGAGCACTGAAAGTGTGAAAAGGGCAGCTGCTAACGAGGAGAAGCATGAGCCAAACTGGCCAAGATATGATGTAAAGGTCGTAAGAACTTGTGGTATGCCAATTCATAAAATTCTTGTTTAAAAATGATTTAATGGTTGCTTCTCCTTCTGCTTGGAATAACGTATTATTTCTATGTTCTGAAATTGCATATGAAATTGATTGTCTTGGCCTTGCATTGTTTAAAATATTCAATATATATCTATAGTAATAATTATTATTATTGCCATGTTCTGTGCAGCTTTGCAGCTAATTTGAAACTCGTGTTCATTTTAACACATTCAATTTTAGACGACTACAGAGATGCCATTAGGCTTATGACTCAATATCAGAATGGCTGCAACACCTCTGCAGCAGAGCAGGAGGGTAAGCTGCCAGAGAAGAGATTCAGGAAGCCAGTGTAAGTGTGTTCGGTCTTGTTTTTGTTATGTTTCTACAGTAATAGGAAGGTAACTTCCCTCAGCATTCAAAAATAAACCAGAGACGCTTGTTACTATGTATATTTGTCAATTTTAGGATTGCAATAACCATAATGGTTGCTTAACAGCCATCGTTTTGGGGACTCTGATGAGAGTGAAGAAGAGCCAGAAAATGGTGACTTTGCATCTCTGAGGATGCCACGACCTTCCAACTTGCCTGGCGTATTAGTTGAAGCCTCATCCCTAAGACAATTGCACTGGAAGAGTAAGGAATAATCTCTTAACATCGAAATAAAAAAATCATAATATTAATATTAGAGATATGGTTAACATTCTTAGTGCTAAAGATATTCCCCTCTCCTTGTATCCATTCCTTCAGCTTCATCATCTTGCAGAGTGCCAGGCAGCAGAGTAACTACTCCTCAACCTGGAGAAAACGGTCTAGGTAAAAACTGGTCTCCGAAATAATATTGAATACAGTGGCCCCATCTATATTAACACAGCAATGGTCAGTCTGTTTCAAATCAATAGACTGCATCTGCATTACCATCTCAGATTTTCAACTTCAATCCATTCATGGGGTTGAAGTAGGTAGTTTATACCAAATTCATGTTCAGCATGACAAGAGATTTTTTTTTTGTCTGCCTTTGTTTTGCCCGCCTTTGTTTTGCCCTGTAGCTTGCAAGCCTTGCAGCCTACCATGGTTAACAGATCACAACCATTTAATACCAATTTCTCTCCCTTAGCACCAGACTATGGGGCAGGACAGCAACACCCTTCACCACCTCAACTCCCAACACCCGCATTTAACATGCGGAGAGTTACTCAAGGTAGGGAATGATTTCGGAAATATTAGTGAATAGAAAGGGTCCTGTGTGTATTATCTGTCATGGTTAAAAGATTACTACCATTGAATAAAAAATATCCCCCTCTCACACACCGCCCACCTCACTATGGCCCAGCAATGGCAGTCCCTCCACAACTCCCTCCTCCCTCTGCTCCAGCCCTCAACACGCAGACAGCAGAGGAATCCTGTTCAAGCCTGACCTACACACCAACATGGCGAGAGGGAAGAATGGCCGATACCATTCCCTGCTCTGGTGAGCAATAACTGACAAATACTGGAGGGTCATTCTGTGCCAAAGATTTTGGAAAAAATTCCCACAACCATCACATTTTCTTCAAACTTTGACATTAACTTGTCATTAACTAATGTCAGTATTATGAATAATAAGGATAAACACTGAAACACGTGATATATTTTATACACTACATTTGAGTTATATTTCATGTTTGTCAACAGCGGCTGAGTTCCACATCCTTAGCCTGCTGGAAACCATTAAACACCAACAAGACCAGCTTGTGGCAAAGGTGAACTACCTCAGCAGCATGCTGAACAGCACCCTGGGGCCAGATGTTGAGATGCCTGAAAATATCCAGTTTCCCCTGGAACAATTGGAGGCCGTGGAGGCATTTGAAATGTTTCTAAAGGAACCGTCAAACGGCCCAGCTCAACAGAGAGTGGTGAGTTTTCTTACTGGATGGTGCCATAGGGTTAATTGATTGTCCATCATTATTATTGTAAAGGTGGAATAGGTCCATGAGGGTGTGATCCAAGTACCGTATTTTCCGCGCTATACGGCGCATCGGATTGTTAGGCGCACCTTCAATGAATGGCCTACTTTAGAACTGTTTTCATATATAGGGCGCACCGGATTATAAAGCGCATAGAATAGAGGATAACTGCAGTCAAACGTTTGACTGGGTTTGCGTTAGGCATCCACTAGATGGAATGTCAACATTTTGACAGAGCGCCTTGATTCATATGTAAGGCGCTCTGGATTATAAGGCGCACTGTCATTTTTGAGAAAATTAAAGGCTTTTAAGTGTGCCTTATAGTTCGTTACATGTTTCACGAGTTCACACTTGCATACAATTAGAGGGGGTACAGGTTAATGTGTATATGGCATGCTGTCCAGGGGAAAGGCTCGGAGTTCGGCCCAAACCCAGAGTACTTCACCCGTATGTAAGTGGTTAGGACTAGAAGTGTGGAGGAGGGATGCTGCCAAACTCGGTGGTTTGACTTTTTTTTTTTCTTTACAGAAAAAAGTAGAAACATAAAAGTTTTCTATGTTTTTCTACGTTTCTGGATGCTTTCAAAAGGCCAAAAACATTTTAAATGCACCTTTAAATTCAACTTGAGCTTAGAAATGTTTACCTTCCTGACTAAAAAAAAATGTCTTTGCCTTTTAGATTTCTTCTTTGGCCACCATTGGAGGCCAGGATGTGAAGAGGGTGACCTGGAACATTCTGGGCCGGCTCTTCACAGATGAGGTGTCTCATCAGATCAGCTGGAAGGGTGTTAATAACAAAAAGCCCTTCAGTAGGATGGCAACGAAGACCTTGCTTTTCAGTAAGTATATAATTCAAAGTGATATTAAATGCATTCAAAGTCAATAGTTTGTAAATGTTAGGGCAGCCTTAAAAATCACTGCAACCATCTTACCAATATGACCGTGTAGCCTCTTTTTTAGACAATCGATTAATCTTTTACTAAACGTGACTTTGCGTTTCCTAAATTATATGAATTTTTTTTTTTTGTATGTCGTAGATGATGTGTAAATGATTTACAACACTTTCTGCATCCCCTAATCTAAAGTGTAAAAAAAATTACATAATTTACATAATTAAAATAAATTCACATTAATTGCTGTAGTATAAAAATTGGATTAAACAATTGATATTTCACTCTTGTCTAAACATTAGTATCACTGACCCTATCCTCAGCCCTAACCCTTCTGGAGCAGCTCTACATATGTGATGTACTATTAATTGAAAGATAAAATATGATAGAGCAATAGAATGAATAGTGAAAGTAACAGAGGCTCATACAATTAATTAAGCATGCAAATAACTGAAAGAAACATATATTTGATGAACAAATTAAGCCAACTAATATGATTTATATTCTTTTGGTTTATCTACTAATACATTTAAAAATTACAAATGCAGTGAAAATTCAGGGATTGGTTACATTTATATTAAAAAATGTATTTCAGAAAATTATTTCAAAATGTGGTATCGGTGCATGCCTAATTAAAAGTATTAAAAAATATGATTTCAATATCAAAATAATTTTACACAATTAACGCTGCACCCCGTCTGAGATAAAGAGCTTTTTCACATGGTTATGAGCATGATATTAAGTATATAAGTCCTTGAAAGTCCTGGAATTTCATTTGACAGAATCTGTACTAACCCTGATAGTTAATCATGTACAAGCCATTTGCAAATGACTTGTAACAAAATTTACAAAACATACATTAAATGATAGTATATCACTTGCTAATTATTTAGGAATGTTTTGTAAATGATTATTTCATCATTATTTAACCACTGACTTATAAATGACTTACAACTGAACGTTATTAAAAAGTGTTAGCCTCTTTGGCAACTCAAAATCAAACCTAGTATCTCCCTGAGCAGCTGATGGCTACTTTGCATACGCAAATTGTTCAATCAGGTTGGCCTATGCCTGATGTTATGTTTAACACAATGCAATAGTTAGTGAGTCAGTAAAAACGGACGGACACGGTCACTTATTTAGTAGGAAAAAGTAAGCTACTAAAAATATTCCTGTTAACTATCAAGCAGTGCAATAATGATAATAATAAAAAGCCTACCTTTTTGACATGCAGTAAATCTTCAAAACTGCTGTGAGACTCCCTCCGTCTGATTCCTTCAATTTGTCGCTGTCACTGTAAACGGTGTTGACCATAAGTGCACTTCTAGAAAATGGAGATGCCAACTTCCGGCACAGTCTTGTGGTGAAACAGTGGCGTACCTGCACTTGTGCATAAAAATGCAACTACGGTCGAAGTTTAGGGATTGGTATCACAGTGGATTGTCATGTCAAGAGAAATGTACCCCAGGTGTGGGCAACAAGCCCATCATGTTATCAAAGTAAATGCATGCAAACGTATTGGCTGCCTGGTCGTTCTGATAACTTTGCTCGTGTACATTTATCTTGGATCTCTATAATAATAATAATAATAATATTAATAATACACACTGATGGAATGCCGTTTTGTTTGAGTTGTGTGGGTTGTAATTTACCATGTGAATTGTATTTTAATTAAGTGTTGATTTTGGAATGGTTAACCTAACCCTTAAGGTCTGTGCTGCAACATATAGCTTGAATGTTAAGTCGCTTTGAATAAACTAACTAAATGTAATGTAATGTAAACCAGGACTAAATGCAAGTAAATGGAGTTTACCCACTGCTAAAATGTCAAAAATAGAATTTATCCACTGGTTTATGTAATGTAATGTTAAGAGTTAACCTCCAAATAGAATGTTATAGGACCTTAACAAATGTAAAATATTACAAAACCACATTGATTTATCCACATACAATATGTGCTCTGGTCAAGGGACCATTTAATACCACTGATATTGTTTGAACATTTTGGATGTCTTTTTTAATGACCGATAACGAAATGCTCCGCACACCTTACCTGGATCTTGAATTCATAGTTTACCCTCCTCTTATTTTAACCTGCACAACTTTGTAAATTTACGTTTCTTTTTAATTTAATCTCCTTCATACCTATCTCAAATATTGTACTGTGTAAGCATACTTGGCTTTGGACGCTACATACCATAAACATATCTGTCTGTTTGATTACAGGTGCTGTGAGGAAAAACACTGTGACCCAGTCAGCCACGGATGCAGAGGTCACCAAGCATGCAATCAGGTGGTTCAACCTGGCGGCAGATCGGGCAACGAGGAGACGTGTCCCACCTCCATCCACACAAATGGAGTAAAAGAAATGTTTAAACAATAAACCATCTTTTTATTGAACCTCTTGTCGTTCACCAGTTATTCATTTTCTGATGCTGTGCAGTGCAACATTTCATTGAAGTTGTGGTCTAATAGATAAAATATTTTTATGTTTGCACCGACCTAGGCCTACAGTATAAAGCATTAAATTAGGTTTTGACCATAAAATGAATTTAGTTTAGCCTAGCTAACATAGGCTACTTGACAAAAACTGAATAGGCTATAACCTATAACTTAATAAATGCAAATGTCAATTTTATATTTCCATTGAGTAGTGATTATTTTTGTACAGTAAATTCATGTCTTGTATTGAAACTTCTGTTAGGCTTATTTACAATATTGTTCGGTTAAAAATGCAAGGCAATGCAGATTTAAGCTCAGGTTTATATTGCCGCAGTATCTTACAATTTAGTTTATCCTACAGCAAGAACAGAAGGGATTTTGAAAATGAGATAAACGGATCCAAAACGGACCCAGGCCAGATGAGACGGTATTTTTATGAGTCCGTTTTGGGTCTGTGGCAGATATATGTTTCAATTTGCGGGTCCCAAACGGACCCGCCGTGGAGGTAAGGTTTTAATCGCGGATGCAGCGCGGAGCAACGGCAATTCCGCGATGAGCCTTCATTTCGGATCCGTCATTGCTCGCAAGTGGACGCAGATACGGTCCGATACCTCCACGGCCGATCCGCCGCGGAGTCATTTTGCTGTGTGGGTCCGAACTCCCAAACTCACTCAAATGATTCGCAAACCCGTTCTGAAATCTCGAACTGATTCAAATGATCCGCGAACCCGCTTTGAACTCCCGAACTGACTCAAGTGAATCGCGGACCCGCTACGAACTCCCGAACTGATTTAAATTATTCGCGGTCCCGCTCCCCACTCCCGAAATGACTCAAATGATTCGCGAACCCGTTTTTGAACTCCCGAACTGACTCAAATGAATCGCGAACACGCTCCGAACTCCCGAACTGATTCAAATGATTCGCGATCCCCAAACTGACTCAAATGATTTGCGAATACGCTCCGAACTCCCGAACAGACTCAAATGATTCGCGTACCCGCTCCGAACTCCCGAACTGACTCAAATGATTCGCGATCCCCAAACTGACTCAAATGATTCGCGAACACGCTCCGAACTCCCGAACTGATTCAAATGATTTGCGATCCCCAAACTGACTCAAATGATCCGCGAACCCGCTTTGAACCATAGACAGTAAAAGAAATGGACACAGCGACCCCATTGGAATTCAATTGAGACAAATGAAGCCCAGTTTTAGCGTTTTTTAGCACTTCCGTTTCTGACGCGCAGACTCAAACGAAGCTTGACGACGTCAGCAACCTGTCTGCCAGATGTAAATCTTCTAGTAGCTGTGCGTGCAAACTGCCATCGTTAATCTTGCAGAGACGGCAAGCTTGAGCGGGGAGTTCTTTATCGTGAGTGAGCAGGAGTAAGTATTCTGATTAATTATTTTGTATAGTATTTTAAAATGTAACGCCAGTACGCCATATTAAGTTAATTGCCTGCGAGCTTCTCCTCCTGTCTGTACGGTAATGCGACAGAGAGCCGAGTGGTTATGACGCAATCGTTAGCCTATTTTTTTACAAAAACTGTTTATACGGGGCCATAATGTAACATAGAAGGTAATGGAGCCCTTTATAAATTGTCGTGTATCTTTAGAAATAAATAATGGACAACAGAGTCTTTAAACGCCTCAGATGTAAAGTTATTCGCTGTCAAAGTGACGCCAAAATGAATGGGAGTCAATGGGAATGCTAACGCAAGTGAAGTTCTGCTAAAAGATGGCAGCCCCCACCCGACTTCAACTTCCGGTCGAGTTCCTTGCCCCTTGCTTTGAACTCCCGAACTGACTCAAATGATTCTGGACAGTGTTTTCTCTACTTCCTGTTGGCCTTGTGTAGCTAATCGTAGCTCCATGTAGCTGTTTTTATTTTATTTTTATTTTTCTCTAGAATCTTTATCTTGCTATCACTCTGTTTTTTGTTTTTTTTTGTGATAAATATAACTTAATTCACACCATATTTCTGATACTATCGAACAATCTTATCAGATTAATTTTGATCGTTCACTTTTATTTTATTTCCATGAGTGCAGGACACCTGCAAAGCGTTAGCACCCGTTAGATTGTCAATAGCGTTTTCATTCGAACGTATTGCTGTTTTCTTTTCTCCTCTCCTCTCTCTCGCTCCAGTTTTTCACAAGTTCATCAAACAACTGCAGTAAGAATATTTCATCAAGCACGGTGAGTAATGGCTTCTCCTTCTATTGTTATTTCCACCTCTTGCCACATGTACAGTTTATCTATCCCTGTCGCAGATGAGGGATTCACATGTGATAAATGCAGGGAAATAGTTAGGCTGACAGAGAAGATTTCAGAATTAGAGACACGCATCCAAACTATAATTGAGGACAGTAAGAATGTTAGGGCTCTAGATACAGCTTTGGATGCGTCTAGCTTTTATGGGGAAGTCGTGGCCTAATGGTTAGAGAGTCAAACTCGCAATCGAAAGGTGAGTTCGAGTCTCGGGCCGGCAGGAATTGTAGGTGGGGGGAGTGCATATACAGTGCTTTCTCCACCTTCAATACCACGACTTAGGTGCCCTTGAGCACGGCACCGAACCCCCAACTGCTCCCCGGGCGCCGCAGCATAAATGGCTGCCCACTGTTCCTGGTGTGTGTTCACAGTGTGTGTGTGTTCACTGCTCTGTGTGTGTGCACTTCGGATGAGTTAAATGCAGAGCACGGATTCTCTGAATATGGGTCACCATATTTGGCTGAATGTCACTTTAACTAGCTTAGGGATTCCTACATTGTTCTGTTCCGGAAACAGAGCCCCTGCAGCAGGGCAACTGGGTGACAGTGAAGCAGCGTAGTCGTGGGTCAAAACACCGCTCTTCTGTTCCGATCAATACATTAAACAGGTTCTCCCCACTCATGCACCCACTGAGAAACCTGATGAAAGTGCTCTAGTTATTTGTGATTCTATTGTACGGAACGTGAATATAGAATCAAATGTTTACCGGGAGCCAGAGCGCCTGACATCTTAGCAAATTTAAAAGTGCTGGCTAATGCTAAACGTAAATACAGTAAGATTGTTATTCATGCTGGCGCTAATGATGTTCAACTTTGCCAGCCACATCATTAGAAGAATGGCATCTACACTAGAAAGGATCTGTACAGCCCTGAAAGACAGTGGAGATCAGGACAATTACAGCTCCAGATACAGATCCCCTGTAAAGACCTTGTCCCAGACAACTACCGGGACAAGACCACAAAAAAACAGATGATTCTTCTGCACAATCTGACTTTGCTGCAGCCTGGAATTGAACTACTGGTTTCGTCTGGTCAGAGGAGATCTGCCCCCCAACTGAGCCTGGTTTCTCCCAAGGTTTTTTTCTCCATTCTGTCACCGATGGAGTTTTGGTTCCTAGCCGCTGTCGCCTCTGGCTTACTTAGTTGGGGTTACTTCATCTACAGCGATATCGTTGATTGCAAATAAATGCACAGACACTATTTAAACTGAACAGAGATGACATCACTGAATTCAATGATGAACTGTCTTTAACTGTCATTTTGCTTTACTGACACACTGTTTTCCTAATAGTCTAGATGGAAATAGGGGTCCACGCGAACCCCCCGGCTTTTTTTATGCCACCTGATTTTTTTAAATCCTTAAAGTGTCTATTTTCATAATCTGCCAGGTGCCAAGCTGAAATAATGTCCCAAAGGGTTCTTTTTTTAACCCTTTGCTGCACCCGACCGGACCCGAAAAATCTAAAAGTGATATAGAAAGAGGCATAACATTAGAAGTAAACAACATACAGAGACAAATGAACACATTCTCCCATACAATTCTGACCCCAGGAATTTAATGGAATGGTAATTTTTGACATATGACAACATATTGACCTTATTTCTGGACAAAAATAGCAAAAAATGGCCAAAGATGTGTAGAGGATCAACTATTTTTTCGTTCTCTCAAGCGCATAGGGTGATTTTTTTTTTTTTTTTTTCAACATATTATTTCTTTATCATTTAAGTGTCTATTATAAGATTAAATTGGGTACCAAGCTGAAATAATGTCCAAAATGCTTAATTTTTAACCCTTTGCACCAAACCCGAAAAATCTAAATATGATTTAAAGTGGCATAACTTTTGATGTAACCAACTCACAGAGACAAACTCATATTTCAATGGAATCTGTTCACAAATATCCCTCATGTGGTATGGTGAACTGATGTCTTTACAAAGTCTCATATCTCATATACTGTTTAGATATGATAGCTTCTCGCTTGCCCTCCCCACCGGCATGTGTTGAGTGTTGTAAAATTACCATACTCATTAGTATGGTAGTTTATACCATATATATATATATACCATTATAGTTTCAAATACTTACTGAAATTTTTCCAAAAGAGAGAGCAGTGGGAGATGGCGATCTGCAGGTACCAACCGACGACCCACAACTGCAAAGCCCCAAAATTCAAAAACTTGCAGTTTATGCTCAGTCAACTTTTTGGACCATCTTTAGTTTATTTATTTATTTATTTATTTAATTTATTTAAGCTAATTTGCTTTGTTTTGTTAACTTCAAAAGTAAAACTATTTTAAATATCTTCAGGTTCAGGATAGGTGAAGTAAAAGGTTCAAATAAACCCTATTTCAGGCTGTTAAGTATAATAAAATGCTGTCAAATGAACTTTTTTTTGCTCTTTTTGCCAAAGATGGTCAAGATGTTATAAAACATGACAAATAACAATTTCTGGGGTCAGAATTGTATTGAAAAATGTGTCCATTTGTCTCTGCAAGTTGGTTACATCAAAAGTTATGCCACTTTAAATCATATTTATCATATTTAGATTTTTCGGGTTTGGTGCAAAGGGTTAAAAATTAAGCATTTTGGACATTGTTTCAGCTTGGTACCCAATTTAATCTTATAATAGACACTTGAATGATAAAGAAATAATATGTTGTGGAAAAAAAATCACCCCATGCGCTTGAGAAAACGAAAAAATAGTTGATCCTCTACACATCTTTGGCCATTTTTTTGCTATTTTTGTCCAGAAATAAGGTCAATATGTTGTCAAATGTCAGAAATAACCATTCCATTAAATTCCTGGGGTCAGAATTGTATGGGAGAATGTGTTCATTTGTCTCTGTATGTTGTTTACTTCTAATGTTATGCCTCTTTCTATATCACTTTTAGATTTTTCGGGTTCCGGTCGGGTGCAGCAAAGGGTTAAAAAAGAACCCTTTGGGACATTATTTCAGCTTGGCACCTGGCAGATTATGAAAATAGACACTTTAAGGACTTAAAAAAATCAGGTGGCATAAAAAAAGCTGGGGGGTGCGCGTGGACCCCTATTTCCATCTAGACTATAATGAATGTTGTTCAGTTGCTTTGACACAATGTATCGTGTTTAAAGCGCTATATAAATAAAGGTGACTTGACTATAAATATCACACATTTTTATAGACTAACTATTATACCATTTCATAGAATTGACCATAAATGCTTATTATTAAAACTTTGATAAAGCTGGCCGTTCAACTTAAGTCTCTTGAAACAGAACAAAATTAAGATTGAAATAAGCCCTCTGGCTTGTCCTTGTTATTCAATTACACGAATACCAGTCTAATTCTAATTCAGTGAACAGTCTGAATCAATTAGTCTTAAAAATGCCAATGGGAGCATTCAGAGTGAATCACACCACTTGTTCATGTAAATGAATGTGAACTGTATTTAATCAGATCTCTCATTTCTATTTTCTGTTCCTTTTTTATGTTGTGGTTATTCCTTTGTGTGAGACCTACAACAAAAAGTGCATGGGATGAACAAAGTGAACATACTTTTGTTTCTGTTATTCAATGTATGTTTGGACCTCCAGTTGCATTTGAATGTTTGCATGCATAGTTTGAAGCCTCTTCTGCTTGCCCCACTCGGGTAGGTCACACGTAAAGGCTTGTCATCAACATCTAGTGTCTGATGTGCAAATGAAGCAAACCGCATGCAGTCCTGAAGTGCAAATGGCCTCTGAATGATGTCGGATCCATTATAATGACATCTGATCTACATTAAAAAACTTATGATGTGTTCCACCCTGGCAGAGTCTCTGTCTTTGATTGATGATGACATTAAGCATGGTAGCCTATCTGCTGGATATATTCAAATTAAGAGTTTGATTAAGGGTTTTAAAGTAATTACTTTTTTATGGCAAAAAACATTATGAAACAAATCAGTGTGAAAGTCAAACTCTTTTACTTGTTTACCAATACATATATAAAAAAATACTAAAAAATATAAATTATTTGGAGAATTGCTTATATAGGAAGATTCTGTATTGGTTCATCTGTGGAGAAGTGGGATATAAAATGTCACAACATCCAAAAGACTTTAAACTGTGTCAGCTTGTACTTCTATTTTTTGCAGAATTGAAAATCCATCAAAATTTGCTTATTCACAAAATGAAGTTCTGTGCATTTCTCTGCAAAGATACAAAAGAGCAAATCAGCTTTAATAAAATTGCTTAAAATGTTGATGTTCCAACTCTCTCAACATTACAGACCTTGGTGAAGAAACACCCAAAGAGACAACTTTTTAAACTAGTACTCTACTAACAGGATAGGACTTTTGGGGCTGATGTGTTGAAGATCAAACACTTTTTCTGAAAATTCAAGGTGTTTCTCAGCTTTTTACTGGGATGGCATAAGTGAATGCTGATGCCTTGAATTAATCATCACAGCATCTTCTCAACCTACTCTGAAACTCTACTGAACTCTGAATACATTAGATGTACTTTAGTTTAAAGGCCACAAACCACGACTCTTCATCTTTACACTCATCATCTCTAGGAAAAAAAGATGAATGAATGTCGCAAACATATGCATAAATTGATAGACTACAGGCTACACTGCAGTCTATGAATTGAGTGCATTATTACCATCATTCCCCTGGGTGGAGCTCTTCCATCCCCATCTACAATCTGAAATCTTTAGCATGATTATGAGTTTTTCATACTAGAACCACAACAACCTCTTAGAAAAGTTTATGTTCACCAAGACTGCAATAATTTGTGACATTAATACAATTTAAAATGACTTTTGAATATATATATATATATATATATATATATATATATATACTTTCTTGTATATATATAGGTAGGCCTATGTGAAAGTAAAATGCTTATTCAGACAGAAAACCCCCTTAATCACATTTCCCAACATATTTCCTGAACAGGTCTTGACATGTTGAAAAATAAAACTCAGTGTTCTTTATGACATGACCACAGTTGTTGTTGTTCAGAGTTCTCACTTTTTCTCCTTCCTTAAAAATAGAAGCATAAAAATAAGCAAGAAAAACCATACTGGGAAGAGCAATCTAAAAAGCCTCATTATATTTATTTTCTTTTGCATGTTTTGGGGGGTGGAATTAGCACTGTACTAATTCACCATTTAAAACCAGTTATAGACACACACTTTATTCATAATCTGTCTATTATCTTATCCACAGACGAGGGCAAGCAGCGGGAGGGTGAAAACATGATACAAGAGAGAAAGGGTGTACTCACACTAGGCACGGTTGCCATGAACCGGGCCCGAGTACGATTGTCCCCCCTCCCCCTCTGTCCTGCACTCACATATAGCGTTTCAGCATTCGTGCCGCAGCACGCTTACGTCATTATGGTGCGACGGTTTCGGGATAAACAGGAAGAGTGGCGCTCTCTGAACGCAATGGAGTACATCGCTCTGTTTTCTTTGTGGATAATTTTGTGTCGTTTGGTCCACAGCCCTCTCACAGCCTGTTGTTAAACAGATGTGTCGCCTTAGTGGCGCGAAAATTTTCGCGTAATCGCGCTGCTCGTATGAGGATGTTTGCAAGGTACCAGCTGAAGTGCAGCAAGGACTTTGCAGTTTTTAGTTTTTATGCGTTTTGCACCTCTGCCGTAGACCAAAGCGACCCTTTCCCTGCCATGTTGGTTTTGGAGCGTCGCAAAACCGTGACGCAACGCGTCCTTTTCCGTGCTCCTGCACGGTTAGCGCTCACACTGCATGCGAACCGCGCCCGAGTCCAACTGAACCGTGCCCTGGTCCACCTCTTCCAAGCGGGCCAGGGCCGGCCAATCGAGCCGCGCCCGGGCACGATTCGGAGCACTCACACGAGTCAAACGAACCGCGCTTTGGTGGTCAAACGCACCCGGGCACGGTTCAAACTGGCTAGTGTGAGTACACCCAAAGAGCCTGATTCGTTAAATATTTATAATCCTGCAGTCCCATTCATTCAGTTGTGCTAAGCACTGTCGAATACACACCATTCACCATTCTGGGAGCAATAGCCCTAGCTCTTTCCAAAGACCAATTGTACTTACTCTCAATGGCTCACGTGGGAACAGGAAAAGCTACCAGTGCTGGCAAACATAAAGAAATCAAGGACACAGCAAAACTTTATTACTGAAGATATGGTTTATCTTGTTGAACTTTCTCACCCTATTGAGTGAGAAAGTGAGACTGACCTCTGTTACACAATACAGAGTTGCAGAATGTGTTCAGTCCTGCTGAGGCACTACATTACGCAACCAGTTAATTCTGCTGAAAGGCAGGCCAGAGAAATCGATAGTCTCCTGATTTTACAGTAAAGGTTTGTCTGACCTTGCCACCCTTTTTGATTTCACACACATATACTATTAAACATTAATTAAAAATAATGATTGGCTTGTTACTTTGAGTGCACTTAACTTAATCTGTTTGGTTTATTTATTGGTTTATAAGCCATAATATTAATACAGCCTAGTGTAAAGAAGTCCTCTGACCCTGTTCAGACAGCTAAAAGTATCAAAGTTTTCAAATTTAATGGTTATACGCCCAACAGTGAATTTATTTTTCTGCAAGTATGCTCTCAATATAAAAAAGCCCACTAGTAGCTTAACACTCTTCATTAACATACAGTGCCATTAAAATCTCTGATATAGATTATTTATTTATTTTAAAGAATTGTTATTCAGTAAAAAAAAAAAAAACAGTTTAATAATTGATTTAATATTAATTACTAAATTTGATTGCATCGTGATCATATCATCTTACGCCAATGAACTTCATGAACTCCATCCATACAAGTCCCGCCCATCGAGCGTCAAACACTTCTTCCGCCAATCATATGTGACCAGAAAACGCAGAGAGGCGGAGTCGAGTTGATCCATTCGAGCCCTCCCTTCACTTTATTTCCTAAAACAAAGTGATTTGCTCACCGCTCATTTTTATTCTCAATTTAGCACATTTTATAACATAAATGAGAGACGTAAAACTTGAATTAACGTCGATACATTTCTTTTAAGAAATGGTTCACAGCTAACAGTGTTGCATTGACGAGGTTGCGGAGATCCGCGTGCATGTAAACATGGGCACGTCAGCGCGCGGTTAACGTTTCCCGGTACCGCCGTACTAAATTATGGATATTTGTCTTTAAACTCAGGTAAATATCATTTTATCATGTTTTTAATCGCTATATTGGCGGGACTCGACACTGAATGTACGCCATACATTTTGTTTTACGCTACACATATTTACGTTTTTGCTCCGCAAATAATGGTTGCGTCTTAAAACCTAGTGTGCTCCCTTTCTAGGTAGCGTTATCATAACTTTTAGAGCGTAACAGTGTTTTCTATGTAGATATCTTGCTATGTTTTGAGCAATACCCTTGGAAACCGGGTGTTGTTACTGACAGAAACCGGCTGAAGCCGGTTCAGACCGTGTTGTTTTTGCTTCCACTCAAACAGTGGAGTTTCATGAAACGTGGTGAAAGCTAACATTACTTTCTTAAGATCGCATTTAGATTCAAGGATCTGACATAACTTACCATTAATTCCCTTTCTAATATTGTGTCCAGCAGTGGTAAAAAATATCTCGCTTTATGTTTAGGGCGTGTAATTGAAATACATGTATAATGTAACGGATTCTTAGAAGGGGCTTTAAAAGTGCACAGCAGGTATCAGACCACTGGGCGAATCCAGATCAGCTGATGCTGCTAACATGGCTTAGGTTTGTTTTGCACCGGGCATCAGATGTGTTTCTTTTCATTTGTGTTTTAGGTCTCTTCATTCTCTTCTCCTTCTGCCTGAGTGTCAGTCATGGACAGCAGTAAAGTCACTCTGACAGTCAGAGGGACCACAGAACTGGGTAAGAGGAAAGATTAAATACAAGCAGCCTATAATAAGACAGTGTACAACTTTAACTAATAAGTTATTAACAAATATTACAAGAGCCGTGAAATGTATTTGTTTAAAGCTTTTTTTTTAGAAACCTACTTATTGTGCAATTTTAAAAAGTTTTTATTAATAAAAGCAATCAAGACAATCTAATTTAACTAATATAAATGTGCCATTTTGGAATGTTTTCTCATGCTATGACTATCTATTTTTAAAATTTAACCAAACTAATTGTAATTATTAATATTGCTATTGTTATTAATTTAAATATAAATGTATATTTGGGTTATTAAATAAAATGATTGTAAAATATTTAAATGTTAAAAATGGTAATAGTTGATTTTGGCATAGATATTGTAAATAAATAAATGCTATTAATAAAGAAATGTATGACAAAAAAAAAAAACTCACCTTTAAAAGTGTATTTTTGCTATAGTAGTGATATAGAAATGAATAATGCAAGAAATGTTTAGGTAATAATAAGAATTATCAAGTTATTTTAACCATGCATGATTGCATCACAAATTTAGCCTGCATCTATATTTATTATTTGGCAAATGTTGACATGATAAATATGATAGTGTTGAAAGGAATGTCATCTTTGTGCACTCTATGACCTGGAGACACATTCCTTTGCCTACCACAAATAAGAGGGTTATTAAACTATATTTTGTTTCTATAACAGGCGAGGTGATCGCAGTGGTTGGCAGTTGTGAAACCCTGGGTGGCTGGTGTCATCAAAAAGCTGTGACCCTGCAGCCAGAAGAGAAGGATGGGTACATGTGCAATGTCATCTTATGTTTGTCTTCCAGTGCACGCACACTTACCCTTGACCCATATATTTATCTTCTGTGTCTCGTCTCACCCCAGCACCTTGTGGAGAACAACTGTTGAGGTTCCTAGAGGAGATGAAACCAAGTATCGCTATTTCAAGGGATTCATTTTGGAATCCAAGGTGAGATTTACTTTGCCTAGTAAACAAACATGAGAGGAGTGATACCTAAAAGGTTCACAGTTAACCTTTAAAGCCCCAATGTTGAACAGATTACCCAATACCTTTAAAGTGCAGCCTTAGCATGTATATTTATTTATAGGTGTTGTTGTTTACAATTCTGTTGGGGTCCATAAAAACTGTACAGATTCAAAAACGTCAGACGTGGGTAGTGGAATAATGAAAAAGCGAAAGGCCTTGAGACATGTTTTTTAAAACTTAAACTTATTGAACTTGTTCGCTTGCTTTTTTTATAATGGCGGGTCATGCGCAAGTCATTCCCAACTGGTCAAACACGTCTGTCTAGCACATGTTTACACAGAAAAATGATAGAAAAGCAGTACTGTGGAACTGTGTGAATGGCCTCTTGAAGGCACTTCATAATCTATGCACTGTCTGTTGTTTGTGATGTACATTTGTGATTTTTCAGCATTTTTCAACATTTGTTTTATTATACATGTTTGACTGTAGATTTTCACATGTGGGATATGTGTTTTTTTTAACATATTTTTAATGTTCCTCAGAGGCTTTCTTTTTAATTCTTAGGGTGCAAATGATTCAGTGTTATAGAGTTTTAGTTGTTGAAGTCCTTCCGTGTGAGTGTGTGGGGTTTCCAGGTCATTCTCCTCACAGCTGTTAATCTCTTTTGGCTGAACTCCACTCATTTCTTGGTACTTTTCTTTTGTTTGTTTTCCTGGAGAATGACATTTCTGGAACAGAGCCCCTCCTAATGTGCTGTGTCTTTTATAATGTTTACATATTAGTTGTCTCCTAGCCAGAAATAGTCTTTTAGAATTTAGAACAAAAATTATTTTATTTTTTATTTGGAATCAATATTTAGGGAAGTATTATCAGAAAAGTAAGCTTATTTGAGGTGGTAAGTACAAGGATTTCCAAAGCTTTTTTTTTATGTATATAAATAACCTGGAGATCTCTAGTTAAACACTGTGAAAAATGCCAATGTGTTTCTTCTGACTAATCAGTCCACTTTTCAGATGTCAACCACCTGGCTGGCTGGCAGAAAGTGGTGACTATATCTCATTCTTTTTTCGGGAGCGAGACTTTGGTTCGAATGGCCAAAGTAGGCTTTGTTTTTTCCAAAATCTGTCCGTAATCTTAACCCCCATTTGGAATTACAGAATGCAGGTGGGCCATGTCAAGTCATAGTCAATAGATGGGAGACCCATCAGCTGCCACGCTCATTGAGTCCCTCAGGTATCTGATCCCAGAATAGTCCACATGTATAATGCAACCTGTAGACTCCTTCCTTCATTCTTATTACATTCTGATCAGTTTGTCCCCTTTAACTCTAAGCGTGAATTATTAATACATGCTGAATTCAGATTTTTTTAAAGACTACATGAAACTTTCACAACACATTTTACAAATTAAGGACACTATTGGAAAGTAATGTGTGACTTAATCTCTCAGAACATTACTATACTTTAAAGCCATAATTATTGTTGGTTATTTATTTATTTTTTCCTACCCACATTATTTTCTTATTTTCCTCACTGTATTATGCACAATAAGACCAGTAAAATAAAAAATAAAAAGTAAATAACCCTATTTACTCAGTGGCGTACCGCACATCTTAAAGGACCCCTGCAAAGAACGAGATGGGGCCCCTCCCACCAGCAGTGATGTCATGTACGAAAAGTTATTGTGCACCTGCTGCAAGTATACTACTGAGTCTGTCTCACCCATTTACATGGCTAACTGATTTATCAGTCATGAATGTGGTGAATTATCATTGCATTGATGCATTTCATGTAGGCTAATGGCCAACATGTTTCAAACACTCACCTACATAAGACTCGCTTACTGTTTAAAAAAAAAAACTACACTATACTCTACTGAATCCTTCACGCTCTTCAAACATTTTGGTGCACCGAGTCTTTGACTGCAGCTTGTCAATGTTGGGAGCGCGGGGAATTGTAATACTTTATACTAAACTGGAGAGTCTTCTTTCTTGTAACATTGTGCACTGGATAAATGTCTTGATCACTTTTAATTTCAAGAACGAGCGATTAATTGCATGACAAAGTATGTCTTGCTTGTATGATCAACCAGCGTTGGTATATGACTAAATTACGAATAACAGTTGGGAATATGTTGCGAATATGGAAACATTTGGATTTGTTCCGAAAATGAGAGAGGCTTCATTTTCCCTTTAAAATAATTCGTTTTTGGCTTGACATTTATATAGCCTAAATACTGTTAAATACAAAGGATTTGTTGTAGAGGGAAGGGAATAAAATAGCCTGTGTTTATTGACTCTCATATTTTTTGACGCTATAAAGAGATAACGCCAACCATTTTTTCTACTCAAACCGGTTTCAGAACAGTAATAATACAGAGACACATGAACAGAAACCGGTAAAATATTGATTCTGCTCAGAGTGAACCAATTCTCTCTCTCTCTCTCTCTCTCTCTCTCTCTCTCTGTCTCGTTAATTAATTTTGAGCACAAATTTGTTTTCTCGTTTTACTAAATTGTGTACACGATAGGCCTATTACTAAATCTTAGCCAGAATTTTAGTTGAATCAAATCAACGAAAAAGTTATTATATCATGTGCATAATTTACTTAAAAGGAGGCAACAAGTTAGTAAGTTGTGTGCATGATTTAGTGAAACGAGGGAACAAATTATAATGTGCGCATGCTTTACTATTTGTTTTTCCCCTGCATGCCAAATGTGGGGCTCAATAAATGAGCCACTTTAAGCATAAAATATCCACTGCGATTTAAGGTGCAGTTGTTTTAGAAGTTTATGACAGGTGAAATGTAAGAAAAATGAGATTTTCCATGGTTGTTTTAGAACATTAAGCCCGCTGCACTGCACTCACTCATCTTTGCGCTCACGTCTTGCATCTTTTGCAGTGTCTTTAAGCACTGCCTTTTAGAATGTCCTACGACAGGGCCCCCACGCACTAAATAAAGGCTTATGGTCTTATTGTGCATAAATCATTGATGCGTGTTCTAAAGAAGATAATAAAAATGTGATTTCATGTTGTCTTTAATGTCATGGACAGATGTAGTGTCAATAAAAGCCACTTAAGAAAATCTAATGGAACCTAATTATTAGAAACCATAACATTTAGTGGGCTATTATTCCTCTTGGCCAAACAAAGTGAAGCAGTTTTCACTGGCGCATTTTTGGGTTTACAAGCAACCCTTTTTTCTTTTGACTTCCAATATAGCCACTTTACAATTGTTGGGCTTAATTCTTTAAAGAATTGTGTTTTTTTTTAAATTGTGTTAAATTTTAATAGTTGATTTTTACATTAGAAGCTACGTTAAAAAGATTTATTTATTTCTTCATTTAAATGCACAACACACATTTTTCCTTGATTTATTTTCTAATATTTACATGAATTATTTTGAGTAAATTTGAATGGAAAATTGCATTTAACGCTTATTTACATGCACAGCACACTTTTTATTTCTTTGAAATAAGTTTTTTTTAAATAATTTCTTTAATTATCTTGTTTATTTTTACATTAACAACAACAGTAAAATGTATTTTAAAGCATACATGTTTTTAACACTTGTTTTTACATGCACAACACAATTAACACATACATGTCACAAACTATGCAAAACATCTGTATCTATATATATATATATATATATATATATATATATATATATATATTATATACACATATATATATATATATATATATATATATATATATATATATATATATATATATATATATATATATAATTATTTATTCATTTTTTTACTAGACAGGATCCATAGTTTTAATCATGTATCTGTTTGCTCCAGATGTAATGTGTTAAGTGCTTTAAAAGTTTGTCAGAATTTCTTTGTGTAGCCACAAATCAGTTTCCTTGTATGGTAATGCTTGCTGGTGATGCATTTAGATTTTTGTTATTTAACTTTTGCCAACCAAGTATTAATCTGTTATAATTATATTTATTGTCACTCATAAATTCTAACATGCCTGTATGATATAAGGCTACAAACGTGTAGAGCTCCATCCAGTACAGAGGAAACTGAACACTTGTTTTATCTGTATATTTTGATTGTTTAAGAAACAAACCAGAAAATGAATGTGTCATGGTGGTGGTGTCTGTTTACTCTGTACAGGTGGTGACTCGAACCTTTTGTAGATGTGTAGCAGGAGCGGTTGACCTTCCATATTAAATTTTGTTATGTGTTGCAGAATCTGAGCTGCTGATTGACGATGGACATTTTGGAGTCCATAGTAAGTTTGATAATTTAAACTAGATAAATGTTTTAATGCAAAACAAAAAAAAAAACATCATGCTATCTTACTTAAACATGCAAATAAAAATTATTTGATCTACAGATGGCATTGAGTGTGTGGACTCTGGCTGGTTGACGTGCCAGACAGAAATTCGTCTCAGGCTGCATTACTCTGTGAAAACTCCAGTGTCTATTACCAAGAAAAAGTTTAAGACATCACGCTTCAGGTAATATCCTTCAGTACAGAATACATATTTATCTCAAGGTCAGTCAGTCACAGGGTCCTTAGACGTATGTTCTAAAAAAAAATCACTAGTCAAATTGATATGTTAAATAGTGGGATGCAAAATATTGCAATATTCTTTTCAAGTCAAGCACTATACATTATTATAGACCAAGTACAAAATTTTTATTTTTATTTTCAAATTCTTCTTGTACTGTTTTGATGCCTGATTTCCTGAAAGAATATGCTAAAAAAATAATTCATATACTTTAGATTGAAGCTGATGCTGGAAGGTATCGAGGAGGAAGAAGAGGAAAGCCCTTCATCATGGCATAAGATGACCTCTACACTGGAGACCAGTATGATCAGCGACAGTGGATATAGGTCTCGTCATTCCCAGCCAGAATGTGGATATGCCCTTGAACCTTCCCGGTGGACCGAATACAGTATTCACACCATGGACCCCGACAACCTAGAGCTCACCTTTGAGTTCTTTGAGGTACAGAAATCTTTGGTATTGTTTAGTAGGAAGATTTTGTCCATAATTGCATCACAAAGCACTTTGATGTTGTTTTGAAGTATATTTTGCATGAATCCTTTCGGTGACTTATGATTGTTACGTCACGTCTTTGTTGTTTAGGAGGAGCTGAGTGAGGCCGTGGTTCAGGGTGATGTCCATCCTGGTCACGTGGGCACCGCAATCCTCTTGTCCTCCTCTTTTAGGGATAGTGGTAAAGATCAGGGTGTGGTCACCCTACCCATCATGAGTCGGAATGCCAGACAAACTCTTGGAAAAGTCAGAGGTATAATCGGTACCATGATGCACTGTTCAAAGTCTAAACATCTCATTTATTTTACACCATAAAACTAACACACAGTCCTGCCACCCATGATAGTATCTGTTCTTTTACTGCATGCACACAAAATTTGCCTCTGTAAACATGTCACAGACTATGTAAATAGAGGGTGAAGTCACTAATGTTGGAAATATCCGCCCTGCTTGCATTGTTGCTAAGTACCTAGATAATGTGGTTATGATGCCATTCATTTACTGATGAGCTGATTTCATTAAATTAAAGCATTAAGTGTTGGCTTAAACATTGAATAAATGCTTTTATTCTTGATTGGATTTCAGTGGATTACTTGGTGACGCGTCCTATCCAAGACTTTCAGTGTGACATGAGTCAGTCTTTTGCCAAATACTGGAAGAAAAGGAGCCCTCTGGATGTTGGACACAGAGGAGCAGGAAGCACTCATGCTCACAAGTGAGTAGTAACAGTGTGTAGATATATATATACACCAGTTTAATTTTTATATTTATGTATGTGTGTGTGTGTGTGTGAGAGTGTGTGTACAAGTCAAGACATCTGCAAATATGATTCAAAGAAGAATACGAGACAGAATGTCACATTTTATTATTAGCTGTTTCAACACATACATGTTTTGCCAAATAAAAACCCAAGGACAGCACTTTTAGAGTTCATTCCACTATTTGATGTGAGCATAAGTATTGGGACAGCTGAACTTAAGGCATATGGAAAAGATTAAAAGCTTATATTTAGTTGCAGATCCCTTGCATGCAATCAGAGCAGTGAGTCTGCAATCCATAGACATCATCAGACTCTTGGTCTTATGCTTTGAAATGCCTTCCCCGTCCCTTTAATGCACGCAGTACTAACTGTTGCTTGTTTTGGGTAGTTTCTGTCTTTAGTCTCATCTTCAGCTGGTGAAATTAATGTTTGTTCGGATTTTAATCTGGAGATTGATTTAGGTAATCTAAGACTTTCCATTTCTTTTCCCTGATAAACTCCTTGACTGAACTCTCTGAGGAGTCTGGTGGCATTTTCTTGAATATTGGTAACCAAGATGGCTTTGTACCCTTCCAAATTCACTCTACTAATGTAATCATACATTAAGTCATCGTTAAATTTGAGAGGGCCTGTTCCAGAGACAGCCATGCATGCCCATGCCATGACACCACCTCCACCAAGCTTTACAGATGAGCTTGTATGCTTAAGATCATTTACAGTTTGCTTTCCCATCACTTAGATAAAGGTTCATCTTTGTCTCATCGGTCCATAAAACATTTAAATAATAATAATAATAATAAATATAAGACTAATATTACAAACTGAATATAAGACCAAAACTTGTGTTAGTTTTACTTTACAGGTGACAAGTTTTTACAGTTTAACTTTTTATTTTTATTTTTTTTTACTATTATTTGTATTATATTTTTATAATGATTATTATTATTTACATAGTAGTAGTCTACTACAAAATGAGGAGGAATATATGCTTTATTATCATGATGATAATAATGTCAGAATGCAAAAAAGTTTAACGGTCCTACAAATTAATATATTTTTTTTATTTAAATGATGTTTTTATTAACGAGATTCGGGAGGAGCGCATCAGATACTTAGCCTAATCAACACAGGTGGACCATAATCAAGTAATCAATCCTATAGTATAAATATCGCTGACTTACCTCTATCCATTGACTGTTTATCAGCATCCCTCCTCCACCCCATCTCCTCACTTTGAGTTCACTTTATAAATAGACGGGAAGGGAGTTACTCTAAGTTCGTGCCATTCCCGAGCTTTTTTTTTACACATGTTGTTGCCTTTTAAAACAAGGTGTGTATTGGCTTTAATTTTTGCACAGCCTGTGTAACAAGCTCTGTAGAAACTATAAAGCAGGAAAACACAATTAACACACCTTAGTTTATGATTACACAACAAGCATGATTTTTGAAAGAGAAGTGCATGTTTAAAAAAGAAATTTGTTGCTGATGAAAATATGATTCTATTTCAATTCAGGCATCACAAGATCAGGGAAAACACAATTGCCTCATTTCTAAGTGCGGCCAACCACGTGAGTGTAAATAATGCAACTCAACCAAAAAATACATTGTTTTGTTATAGAAAATATAAGGTTAAAGCTTGTTTTTTCCACAGGGAGCTGCTTATGTAGAGTTTGATGTTCATCTCTCTAAAGATTTAGTTCCAGTTGTGTACCATGATCTCACCTGCTGTATTTCTACTAAAAAGGTATCAGTCACTTTTGGCTCCCATTACTTGACATTGAGAAGTCACTGTTTGTACAACTCATTTAGTGTCCTTCAGTATAGTAAACACTTATTAAAATTGCTAAACTAGAGGAAGAAAGATAATCTCTGTACTTATGCTTTACATTTTTTGTATCCTTTCATAGAAAACAGACAAGAACTCAATGTTACTGGTTGAAGTTCCTGTCAAAGATCTTACATTTGATCAACTTCAGCTTTTAAAAGTAAGGCTTATTTCAGACTCTTTTGCTGTGATCGATCGATGAAATGCAATTATCTCCACGCTGATATTGATGAGTGTGAATGTGCTTGGTTTTCTCAGCTGGCCCACACAGCTGCCATGGAAGTGAATGACCACAAAGGTAGAATTTGGTTTGATTTGTCACAAAAGTACAATACAAATGCAGATCATTATATAACTACTTGTCAAACTAGTTGGTAGATTTAAGGACAGATTACTGTGCAGTCTTTTGTCTGTTATCCATAGTCAGGTTCCTGAAGTAAAAGTCTAATTCAAAGTCTCCATAATGACATTTATTTTAGTGCTAAGAAATAAAATAAAAAATTCAAATACTTTTTTTTGCTGTAAATCAGTGTTGTGATTAATCTCAGATCTGATTATTTTTATTTAGGGCTTAGAATCCAAGCCTCTGTTGAACTGTATTGAGCTGAATAAACAGTTAACTGTTAAATAGATAAAGATGATTGTTTTTTATGGTGGTTCTTTATCTAGACTTGCAGGATGAAGAGGAATATGTAGATGAGTACCAGCCTTTCCCTTCCCTTTCACAGGTATGACAACTTTTTTTTTTTTTACTTTTATCTTTTGAGTAATTTAAGAAAGTGACCTTTTTAATGACCAAACATTTAAGAAAATCGTGGTAAATATTTGCTTATATACTGCCAACCTGTACTGCTTGGTTAACCTCTTTTCTCATTTGGTATTATGTTTCAGATATTCCAGGCTGTTCCAGATCATGTGGGATTCAACATTGAACTCAAGTGGATTTGTCAGTTCAAGGTTTGTGTTGCCTCAAGCTGGTTTGATCTCAGTGTTACTGGAGAGAAAAAGACCCTCATGAATCTGTTTCTCCAAACAGGATGGCTCCTGGGATGCAAAACTCTCCACCTACTTCAACATGAATCAGTTCTTGGACATCATTCTCACGTGTGTGCTGCAGAATGCCGGCAATAGGAAAATAGTCTTCTCATGTTTTGATCCTGATATCTGCACTATGTAAGAGGTCTTGTTCATGTGCATATTTTAATATTGCACTGATATTTTAAGGTTGTATATATTTGTACTTTGGCAGGCTATTTAAGCACCGTATAAACCAACCACATGTTTCTTTAAAATGTATTTGCACAATAAGTGCAGGGACATTTATTAAAGAAATAGTTCACATAAACATTTTAAATTGACCAAAAAAAAAAAAAAAAAAAGACTCGCCATTAGACTGTCCAAAATAGAGATTGGTTTAGAGAGATTTGGTTCTTCTCTGGCCGATGCCTGATATTTAATCAGGGCAGAAATTATGCTTATAAATCGGCACAATCGGCCAATGGCGATTAATTAAAAAATGGCAAAAATGGCCCGATTAATCAGATGCATGATTAATTGGTTGGTTGGCCTCTAGTGCAAAATGTAGATGAGTTTGTTTCCTCATCAGAACATTAAGCATTACATCACTTGCCAACAATGGATGCTCTGCAGTGTATGTGTGCCGTGAGTCCAAACAGCTGATAAAAGCATCATGATAATCCTCAAGTAATCCACACTGATCTGGTCTGTCAATTAACGTCTTGTGAATAAACAAATGTAATAAATCCATCATTAAGTTGTTTTTAACTTAAATGTTGCCTCTGGTTAAAATATGAGTGCTCTGTCCATTATTTTGCTTTCTCAGGTGAAAAAGTTGTTTTGTCTGAATCAGGATAGAAATATGCACAGATCAAGCAACGTTTAAAAGCAAAAATAGTTGGAATATGTTTGTAGATTTTGATGTGAGAGGACTTTTTCACTGGTGTAAGCAGTATAATGGATTATGGACTTATATTTTGGATGATGGATTTGCTTTTTACAAAGATGTAGCTTTTCACTTCACAAGGCGGTAATTGATGTACTGTAGTGATGTGGATTATTTGTGGATTAGTGTGATGTTTTTTATCATATGTTTGGACTCTCGTCCTGATGACACCCATTCACTGCAGAGGATCACATTTGTGAGCAAGTGATGCAGTGCTTCATTTCTCCAAAACTGTTCTGATGAAGACACAAACTCATCTACATCTTGGCCCGGAGGTGAGAAAACTTAGGGGAGATTTAAATTTTTGGGTGAACTGTTCCTTGAAAGAATAAATAGTCAATCTAGATTAAGTTTAAATAAATTATGTTGTTCTCTTCAGGGTGAGGCAAAAACAGAACAAATATCCCATCCTGTTTCTGACCCAAGGAGTGACAGACCTCTATCCTGAACTCATGGACATCCGCTGTCAGAGCACTAAGATCGCCATGAGCTTTGCTCAGAGTGAGAACATACTGGTAAGAGAACGCTTCAGAACATAGTTGTGAATTAGCACGGAGAGACGCAGAGTTTGGCAGCATAATAACGCTGTGTTTAAACACAAACTCTCCAAACCTACGAAGTGAAAGAGATCTAATTGTGTTGTTTGGCTTCTGTGAGATTTGTTTACCTGCAGGAGTAATGTGGTTGTATTTTTTCCATGTCAGAGCTCCTGACAAAGATGAAATAAAGACTTTTGAATGTGCTCACAGGGAATCAGCGCCCACACTGATGAGCTCTTGCGAAACATGGAGTTCATCATAGAGGCTCAGTCTAAAGGGCTGGTGGTCTTCTGCTGGGGCGACTACAACAACGACCATGAGAACAGGATGAAGTTGAGGGAACACGGCATTGATGGCCTCATATATGACAGGTGAGCTCTAATTTGTCTTGCTGTGTAAAATAAATAAATGGTACAAACGTGTAGAATGTAGTGAGCTTGTTGAAAGAGTAATCATAAAGCAGAAGCATTATGCATTAGTCCACAGCAGGTGATGTTATCACCTTAATTTGACTCACTATAAATACCAAGACAGCCTTTGCATGCATGTCTGTGTAAATCACTTGTAGTTTATAGCTGTTCCGTGAAGTTCCGGGCATATCAGCACAAGTCTGAGTGAAGCTGTGTATCATTCTGGGTAAAGGTTAAACTAATCAATGATGTTCTGCATTTATGTAATGCACTTCATGCTATGTATGCAATTTTCAATTAGTTACAATCAGACTGAACCTCCGGCTGTATGTACATGTTAAAACTGAGGTCCATCAAACACTGACACGTTTACACAACAATGCAGTGTTTGCAGATTTCTTTTTCTTGCACTTTCTTAAAATTCAGCTAACATTTCTTCCGTATTTTTGTTCCTTCTCCGCTGCAGTAAAACCCTCAAGACCTGCTTAGAGAAACTGTGTTCCTGTTTGAATTTTAAAGGAACAATTTACCCAAAAATGATTGTTTTTAATTTATTTAGTGTTAGTTATTTTCCTTGCAATTTGGAAAATTATTATACTTATATACACACACACACAATACTTAAATATATACTATAATATATACAGTAATAACCTTTTACTACCAAAACCAACCAACTAAACAGTCTGCAAAAGATTTCAAGTTTAACCTTTAATTTGTTTGATGCAACTCTTATTTCCTTGGAAACAAAATATTTATGTGCATTATTGACTCAATCCACATCTTTCCTTTCCATCCTCTTTTCCTTTTTTAAATATTCCTCACATGATTTTGTGGTAATTTGCCTCTTTTTTCAGAATACAGGAATGCTTGGTGCCAAAGCCCAATGCTTCAGCCTCCTCTGACGCCCGTAATGTCTTCTGTTTCTCAGTTGTTTGTATTTTTTATTGGCATTTGGCTGCTGCCTGACTGATTATTCTCCCCGACCAGCACCACAAGAACCGTAGTGTTTTACTAATATGATGTGAGACAGCAATACTGTGGAGTTTTGTTTTTGACTAGCTTTTATTTAAATTATTCAGCACAGGGTTAAAGTTCCTTCGGCTGCCTGTTACATCATTCTGAGATTTCGAGACTTCCTCTTTATGACTGAGTTTCTCTCCCACAACCCATATTGCACAAATTACAGTGCAGTTGTGCATTTGTTTCATTTCCAATGTGAATTTTTCAGTACTAGCCACGTTAACAGTGTTCAAATCCTCTCCGTGGACCTCAATGACTTAATCATTGAAGGATAAATGAATGAATATATGGATGGATGGATGGATGGATGGATGGATTGATTAATGGCTTCTGCTTTCAAACCAGCATGACTGAGGATCTTGATAAAGGCATGGCAGAAAAAGATCTCAATATGAATGATCTCAATGTACCTGTCATGCCAGTCCTTAAACCCAGCTATATTTGAATATTGTCTGTTGGGTGTTATAATATTATGGAAATTATAGATTAAAATAATTATAGACTATTCTAAATCTTGATAAGTGCTTTACCAACACATTTAGAATGGATGACTTCTTTTCCTTAAGGTTACATTTGGGATATATTTTTAATAGCTGCAAATATTTTTTGGCATGTCATTTGTAATGGATGATGCAAAACAGAAGTCTTCCAAGAGCCAATGGAAATGAGCTGACCAGTATTCATAATGATGGTAGAAACATCATGGTAGAAAACAGAAATATATATATATATATATATATATATACAATGAACGTGTGAGTCTGTTGACGTCAGCTGTAACTGGTCACAATATTTATGTGCTTTGCACATATAAAGTAATGAAGTTGTTGCAGTTTCCATTGATATATTTTAAATGCAATCATGTTTTCAGAATTTCTGACACTAGTGACTTAACATTTCATGAATATATTGTGTTCTTCTGAATCTGAATAACATCACGAGCAGTGAGGTTGGATTTTTAGGATTTAGTTGTTTTTGTTTATTCTGAAAGAGAATGTGGCTTTTTTTTTTTTTACCTCAGTGAGAGTAGGCATCATAAAGTCATGAATGTTTTTTTTAACACATCCCTGATCTTAACATATACCAAAGAAGCTATGGGTCATCTCAGAGGGATAGTTCACTAGAAAATAGAAATTCTGTAATTATTTACTCCCCCTCCACTTTTTTCAAACCTGTATGAGTTTCTTTCTTCTGCTAAACACCATAGAAGATATTTTAACAAGGTTGGTAACCAAACAATTGACGGTAGCCATTGACTCCCATAGTATTTTTTCCATACTGTATATAGAAAGAATCCTTTTGTGGAGTATTAAGGCTTTTCTTTTCTTTTTTAAACTTGTAAACTTCATTTACCATTTAGGATCCAGTCAGTTCACAATTGAGAAAATAATGTCCCACCTTATTTGTGTGTGTGTTTTTACTGAATGAAATCGGTTGCAACAGCAATTCATGGTGATTTGATATGGATGAAAATGAGGCTATTGGGCTACAAAATAACAGTCCGTTTTACATGTCTCACTGTCCTGTGTCCATGTCCATGTTTTTGAAGGACATTTTTTATGTTTTGTTGCACAGACTCACAGATGTAATGCTCAAAGCTTCATTTGTCATATTAAATATTCTGTCTACTCTTGCTGTCTATAGCAGAAATGAAAGGCATGATATGGCAAAAATGTGGAGATGCTTACTGTAAAACAGTGAAAACTACAGTGAAATCTTCTCACATTTTTTTTTTTGCTCCGGATGGCTACTTTTATGTTAATGAAACTTCCTTCTAGCTTTTTCCTTGTTAGATGACATTCCTCAGCTAAAATAATGTTTTGTGTCCACAGAATCTGCGACGACAAGCTCGAGCAGCCAGACATTTTCAATGTAGAGGAACAGGGTGGAACGCTAAAGGAGGTCATTCAAACGTGTGCCTGTTCCTCCTACAGCATTCCCTGCTCCTCTGTTCCGTGCGCAGGGAAAGCCCAGGAGGCCAACGGGGAATCCGATTCCGGCCTCAGTTCCTCTTGAGACCCACACAGCCAGTCCAGATTCACTCTATGTCTATAATCTTCCCACAATGCACCAGAACTAACGCACAAATATGCTCCATCCTTAAGCCAAACTTAAGCCTGAGATGTTTCAGAGTGCAATCACGCATAAAGAATGATATTGGGCACAATTACACAATGCTAGCTTACACAAAGGCAATATTTAGACAATTTGCTGTATATCTGGATGCACAAAAAAATGTGTAATGTTTGTTTTATAATTCTTAATATTCTTGGGAACTCTTTTCAGATTTTTTCTTTTTCAAGTATTTATTGATTTCTTTATCTGTGGAATGAGTATTGAACATTAACACCCAATGTAGTATTTAAATTTCACGAACAACAAAAATGCAGGATTATACCACTCAAATATATTAAAATTATTTAAAATAGCGTTTTCATTTCAGTTGCTAAACGAGAGGCCTGCCTCTTTAAAAATCTCTTTAAAAGTTTTGTCTTTAAAAAGACGCTCATAAACATGTTCCTTCACTGTATATTGTAATTATTTCTCCACTACAGATTTACTCTTAAAAGAAACGCTGATGGTTTCAACTGAACAAAATTTCATCTTTTTTTCTTCAGATATGCAATTGACCTAATTGCCCTTTACTGTAAATGGGTGTATATTTGAATGAATGTGCCTGTAAACCTGTATTCTGTGCTGAGCGTCAGTGTGGTTTCATCTCTCAGCATGTATTCATACTGCTTTCTTACTGCAGGGCAGTAAAATCATGCATGTTTGCTCTCCATTTGACTCCAGCAACTTGCTGTATGAATCCACACTCAGGACTGGTTTCACAGACAGGCCTTAGGTTAAACCAGGATCAGGCAAACGTACAATTAGGACAATTAAATAACTTTTTATAAATGTGCCTAAGATAAAAAACACTACTGCTGTGCATCTTGAGACAAGTCAAAGCAAATGACAGATTTTAAGATCAGTCAGTGCAAGTTTCTTTCAGTTATAAAAGCCCAGAAATGTGTTTTAGTCTGGGACTAGGCTTATGCCTTGTCTCTGTGAAACCGAGGGTCAGTGTTGTGGATGTCAAAATGCCAACATAAACCAGAACAATGCTCTGAGAGCCAGAATAAACATGTTTAAAACCAATGAAATCCATATCTTTTCTTTTCTTCAGGCTGATCTCTAAATCATCAAAATGCATCGGTTGTACACTATTTATAAGATCAGGCATTATGGGAAGTAGTGCACTACATAGGAAAGTGTACACTACAGTTCAGACTATAAAATGGCTAATGCAACTTATAGTTCAGTAAAGTGACATATAGTTTTATTTTCATTAATGTTTTTCCATTAATATCGCTCTGGCCGCAGGTGAGCATTTCCTAGGTGTTCTTCCACAATTATACTTCTAAACATTAATGAAAATCACAAGGAAAACTCCCTTTGTCTCTAAAAGCTGTATCAAATCATAATGAGCTGCTCAAACTCTGAAGCCACTTGTGATGCCAATACAAATACAGCCAATACAAGTTAGCTATGTGTGTTTCACATTGCTACAAACAGGAGTGCAGAGGAAAGGAATCAAACCGCCCTTTCCTGAAATGGATTTTATATAAACAGAGGAAAGGTGTGATGCTTTAACTGTGCTTTGAAGATGATTTGAGTTTTGAAAGTATTCTGCCATACAGTTCTACTTCAGCCTGTTTCTTCTGTTACAACTTCCAGATATGCACCGTTAAGATGTTATGTCACACTGATAACTTGGATTTTTACATTTGTGTTTATATATTGGTTATTCTTGTTATTCAGTATCTTTTCATGTCCCAGTATGTCTTACTATATTGGATAAAATAGTAAATTCCCAATTAGCAAAGGAAGAAATAATTTTAGTTCATTTTAATTTCATGCTAAAAGAAAACTAAGAGAACATCTAGTGATTTTTAAATCACTACCATGATTAATACCACTTTGCCATGTCCAAAACATACAGTAAAATAGTTATATTACAGGTGTTTTTTTTTCTAAGTAGGTTTTCTTCGGGATATGAAGTAGTCTGGGGATCTTCAGTACCATCTAGTGCTCAGTTAGGAATGTGCAGTTATTCGTCCTAATAAGCTGCCGTGGCAGTGCAGGATCTTGTTGCTGATGAATCAATATTGTGGTGAAAGCATGCTCTCTATACATGCAAATTGTAGCCTACTTGAGCTGTGCAAACCAATAATGAACCAAGATTAAGCATACAATGTTTTATTTGATAAAGTGTTTAAGTTAATAAAATTGCGGGATAATTTCTTAGTGCGATATTACGTAACGCGCAAAGATGTGTGTACATGGGAGTTGTAGTTTATTTGTGTTTGATTCTTTTCAACGGCCGATTATTTCAGCTTGGTCTCAAAACTCCAAGTCCCATAATGCCTTGCTCGAGCGTCCTGAACGCCAACGCTTAATAAACGCAATGACAGTAATCCCCCGCTGCCATAGTGACAGCGCAAGAGAACCGGGCAGATAAACGAAAATAGGTTTTGGTGTTTATCTGTGCATTTACCCACAGAAATAATGGACAGTTCCGGGAAAGAAAAGGAGGCAATTCAGCTCATGGCTGAAGCCGATAAGAAAGTGAAGTCTTCCGGCTCGTTTTTAGGAGGAATGTTTGGGTGAGATTAAATACATGCTTCCTTCCCTATGTTTCCGATCAGCCCGCTAACGTTAGACTGTTTAAAATATCATATCGTCAGTATGATCATGTTGCTAACCTTTGGTTTTATGTTACCGGTTAATACTCAGTTTTTATTTGCATAAAAGCTAAAAATGTATATGAATCTTATTGTAACGTTACAAGGTCCAGTAACAGGACTGTGACAGGCCGCTTTGCGCATCAATCGATAGAAAAAAGGGCTCGTTCATTACAATGCATAGCTGATTTTTTAAATATATATATATATAACGATTTTTGCATGATCATGACGTAAATAATGATAACAACTGATGTTATTTCATGATCGGGCTGCTAAGTGCAGTGTTTTGTGTTTGGCGCATTAGTGGCGCAGTGGCTGCAGTATTTACATGTTTTTTCTTTTTTATGTCAGTCTAATATTTTTTTTATAAGGTAACACGTACAATGGTACTACCATCTTTATACATATTTATGGTTTATATGGGCTTTTTTCTGTAATGCTTATAAATGTACTTGAAGTTTGAATCTTTTACACATTATGTAATAGTAATGTTTAGTTAATGTGAAATAAAATATGGTACTATTTTATTATTCATATTAAATGAATAATAATAAATTAAGTGTACTGATACATTTTATGACAAATGAAATGAAATATTACATTTGTTAGAATAAATTACAATTTTAACTTATTTTTTTAAATGTATATTCAAATTAAAAAAATAAATAATAATTGTTATAATTTATCATTTTAGACCTTACAAAAATGGCAAATTAAAGCCATTCTTTAGTTTATATCTGTATTTTTTGCAGAGCCTTGTGTTAACTGAAACTGAACGGAGATCCTTTATTGACACCACAAACATATTCAGGACATATTCACTGTTATTTCTAGTAAACAAGTTCTGACCTAGTTTGTTGTGAAATTGATTTATTTCAAATAGTTTTAATTAATATGATATGAGGCACTTAAAAACTGACCCAATTGAATAGTGCCTCGAGGACACAAGTTATCTAGGACCTTTCTGTTATACCAGCTATAATATTCTGATTCCTATCTATCTATCTATCTATCTATCTATAAATAAAAATACAATGTTACTTTTAAATCCTAACCGATATTTAGAAAGTGTTTACCTTCTGGCTTGTAGATTTATTAAGAAAACCTGATAGTTTTCATTAAGATATTAAAGTAGGAAAAGGATATAACTGCTTCTTCCCACGTTTTTCAGAGGAAATCAAAAAGTGGAAGAGGCATGTGAGATGTACGCCAGAGCAGCCAACATGTTCAAAATGGCCAAAAACTGGAGTGGTATGTGCTTTTTAGTGGTGCAGACATGGCATACTTCATCTTTGTTGTATTATATAATACATTGTTTCATCCATTTTAATATATGTTGAACTGCTAAAATATAAATATTTCTAAATGAATATAATCTCATTATTGAAGTTGCCCTAATGTTATCTTGAATAATTGTACAGCTTTGTTTGTAATTAGCAGGATATATTAAGATGTTTACTGTACATGTATATTCTCCTGACGAGGTTCGTGTGTTTGTATCCAGCTGCAGGAAATGCTTTCTGTCAGGCAGCCAGACTTCACATGCAGCTTCAGAATAAACATGATTCGGCCACCAGCTACATCGATGCAGGAAACGCCTTCAAGAAGGCAGATCCACAGGGTGAGGCCACTGACCCCCAGCTTCATGACATTCAGTTGATTTATTCAGAATAAACAGACGTTGATGCATCTCAAGACGAGTATATAATATATTCAATTCAAGTTTATTTGTATAGCGCTTTTTAAGATACAAATCATTACAAAGCAACTTTACAGAAAATTACATTTCTACAATATTTAGATTTATATATGACTTGTTGATCCGTCATATACTTTTAAACAAGTTCATCCTATCACTTTATTGCCGAGTGGATTCATTAAATGAATCTCCTTTTTCTAAAACTATTGTTTCTGTGTGAACTGAATATTATTTCTATATTATAGTAGTAATTATTCATATTTTTAATGAATCTTTATAAACATTTTAGATTTTTTTTTACTATTTTGTTTGTTTTTATTGTTTTTTTTTAATATTTTTAAATAATATCTCTGTATAGCTTTAATGTTTTTTTTTTTTTATATTATTTATAATTATTTACTTAATTATTTTAATACTTTAAACATCTTTTATTTCACATAACATCATTATAACAACAATATTATATAAATCCTTTCTAATTTTCACCCCCACCGCCATATTTCTTTTATTTCAGGTTTATTTTAGTTTATAATAACAATACCAGTTCTGGAAGTTTTAAGAACCTCAGAACAGTGAAGCTCAGATAAAGAATATTGTCCTTTAGACTGTATGATTCTACAGTTGTTGATGATATCAGTTTGTGAAGGTAGAAATGATGACACAGTCCATTCAAAAATGTTGCAAAAATCAAAGAAAGTGTGCATTTGTCCATACAGTTTCTTAGAAATGTAAATAATTTGAACTGTTCTTTAGACACAATAATTCAGCTGCGAATGCAATAAAGAGATAAAGTGCATGTTTATACATTCACACATATGTACTGTCAGTTTATTAAAAAGGTAATCAAATGAATTGCATGTGACTAATTTGTTTAATCTAAAAGCAGGTTGAAGAATAAAACACTCAACAGACATAAAGCAACTTTAGATAAATAGTTTTATTTGTTTATCATTGATCAGAAGTCTGACTGTCTAACTCTTCCTTCTCCTTCTCTTTGATGCTTGCGATTAGAGGCTATCAAGTGCTTAAACGCAGCCATTGATATTTACACAGACATGGTAAGATGATTTTGTAGCGGTCAAAATCATAGTTCATATAATGTTCATCCGGGCTGTTCTACTGCTGTACTGTTTTATCATCAAGGAGATTTTTAAACAGCAGTTCGTGATTTTAGCCATTTAGAAATCCACCAACTATTACAGAAACTCCCAAAGAGCAGTTTAACAGCACACTTTATAACAGACAGTAAGGCTTTCCTTCCCCTTTCTGGAAGAAAAATCATAAATGAGGCCCAGAACCTGTATCAAAGCACATATGGAATTAAGAAAGCATGTTGATGTTCAGATGGAAAAGCTTGATAGATAGTGAATGAGATATTCAACTGACGGTCAGTTTCATCAAGTCTTCTTCTTTCGGTGTTCAGGGAAGATTCACCATCGCAGCCAAGCATCATATCACAATCGCTGAGGTGTACGAATCAGAGCTGGTGGACATTGAGAAGGTACAAAAATCTTAATTTACTGTTTCTTATGCTGAGATTGGAGAGTGCTGTAAGAACACTATATTTTTTAGGACATTGATTTGGAAGTAGTATGCGTGTAAAACGCAAAAACAACTGGATTGGTGCTTCTAATTCAACATATGTCCATAAGCTAAATTTACAAATGTTTTCCTCATCTCAAAATGCATTTTAGGCAATGTGCTGTCTTGCCAATACGAAGGCTTGAAGTGTAAATTAGCCAAATTAATTTACGTGCACAAACTTACACTGATTATGTTTAATTTTTAAGTTCATGCATTAAACATTGTTCTCTTCTCTGCAAAAGCCCAGTCCAGAAATTATGTAATATTATTTAATGTTAACAATAAATTCATTAATAATAATAATAATAAGTTATTGATAATAAATGATTATTATTTATTATAATAATAAATAATAAATATAAATCCATATTTATAAATATAGGTTACGCTCTTAATGGGGTTCTTTTCCAAGCGAGTTCATTAGCAGTCTAGAAGAAAAAAACAGAGAAAATAATATATTTTCAGAGAGAATAACAAAAAATTACAATAAAATATTAATAATGAGAATAATAAATTATTATTATTATTGATAATTATTATTATAATGCATCATTTATTTATTAAGGTCATGGTTTAAATGGGTTTCTTTTTCCAGAATGTTCATAAACATTTAAGTCAATACCTAGATTTTTCCTTCAATAATAATTGCAATAAAAAGTATTCATTAATTATAATAATAATACTTTTTTTTCTTATTTTTAAAGATAACTATTTGGCATTTTTGCTTTTATTACTACAGGACAGTATTTAGACAGGAAGCCAAGTGGGAAAGAGGCAGGGTCTGCGAGCTCGGGACGCCTGAAGCGCAGCAGCTCTATATGTCACGAGGCTGTTGGCGCCAACTCATTATAATATTAATACAAATTATTACTGGCAATTATAACAAATTATTATTATTATTTTTAATAGATCATTAATATTTTATAATAATAATAAAAACTAAATCATTATTGATATTACAGTTATAGAAATTAATGATAAATTAGTATTATTAATAAATAATACATTTGGTTTTGCAAATTTGTATAATATTTCATGAATATTTCTTCTGATAGTTATCAGCTATAGTTGTGTTTTTGTGAATGTAAACACAAAGTGTTTTACAGAATAAAATTCTGTGATAATTTAAGATGAATTCTGTTTTTGGTTGTCCAAAGGCGATTGCACATTATGAACAAGCTGCTGACTATTACAAAGGAGAGGAATCAAACAGGTAAGTCTTCTGGGCAGAAGCCATATAATCAAGGTCTTGTTCTCTCCTGTTTAACCACTTAGTTTCTGAGGAGAGGTTTGTAAGATTAATTACAGCATTTTGAATGTTTCTTTAAGTTTTGATATGCTCTGTTTGCTTAATTTACAGCTCTGCAAACAAGTGTCTGCTGAAGGTGGCTTCATACAGCGCTCAGTTAGAGCAGTACCCGAAAGCAATCGAGATTTATGAGCAGGTAAGCCATCTGTCAGTCTCCTGCAGATTCTTTCCACATTTCTCGCTCACCGGCATTCCCTAAATCACTCGGGAATTCTTGTCCGTGTGTGTAAACAGGTTGGAACCAACACCATGGACAATCCCCTACTGAAATACAGCGCCAAAGAATACTTCTTCAAAGCGTCCTTGTGCCACTTCATCGTGGACGAGCTAAACGCAAAGGTCAGCTCTCCATCAGCTCATCGTGCACACAGATATACGGAGAACTGCTGCAGATAATATGCATGTCTTTTTTTTTGTAGCTTGCTGTTGAAAAGTATGAAGAGATGTTTCCAGCCTTCTCAGATTCAAGAGAATGCAAGCTTCTGAAGGTTTGTAATAATAGACTTTCCAGCATATAAAACACATTTTGTAATTGGGCTGGTTTTGACTAGTAGGTAGAGTCTGGTTATGATGAATTAAAAATATTTAGAACCGCTCGCTCGAAGTATTTAATTGACATCTCAGTGTCAAGTGTTTATCAATTTTAAAAATGCTACTTTCCTGTTTAAGGATTTAAATAACTTTCTTATTGTACAATACTTCAAAAATATTCATTGTTGTATACTTTATAAGAGGTTTTGTTTTTACAGAAACTTCTAGAGGCCCATGAGGAGCAAAATGCAGAGGCTTTCACAGAAGCAGTATGAATTTTACCTTCAGCTCCTTTTTAAAAAATCTTTGTTATCTTTGTTAAAAAAGTACAATTAATTACAATATTTTCAATATTAAAGTACTTAATACTTCAATCTGGAGCGGGACGGTTGATGTGTTCAAGTCATTTCGAAAAGATCATATTTGTGCATTACATTGGTACATTGCCATCTTTCTCTGTATTCATGAATACAAATTTCCCGAGAGGACTTGAACACACCATATCTACTCAGCCAGTTTCTTATTTTTGCAGTTTTGTTTTGGTGGCACTTACGCTACAGAAATTTCGCACTGTGTTCATTCAGGTGAAGGAGTTCGACTCCATCTCACGCTTGGACCAGTGGCACACCACCTTGCTTCTGCGGATCAAGAAGACCATTCAGGGGGACGAGGGCGACCTAAAATGATCTGGACAGTGGGGCGATCACCCACTGCATGGCACCCCCCCCCGCCCCTTCCATTTCACATCAGTTTTGTGCAATGGCCAAGTCCGGGTTTCCCAAAACAGTATGTCAAAATGTATTGCTGCAACATTTCTAGAGAATATACTTCTAAGCCTGTACTGTTACATTGATATCCAGTTATATAATATAGCACATATCAAAAATTTAGCACTCCAGTTCATTACGAGGGTATTTCTGGAAACACGGAGTGAACGGATCCAGGAGAGGGAAATTCAAGGATACAGTGGGGATTTGAGATAGTCCTGGAGTTCTTTTGCAAAGGTCACTGAATTGCGATGTGCTAGAGCTGCATGAACTGTACAGATGTCATTATTCAGTCACTGCAGCAGGACCGTGTATTATTATTATTATTATTATTATTTAGATTTTGTTTTGTCTGCTCACACTAGTTGGCATGCAGGCCTTAAAATGCATTTAATAACATCAGACATTCATGCAGGACCGAGAAAATTTCAGTTTCCCACTCTCCATCATTTTGAATTGGTATTTAAATAATTACAAAAATGTCTTGTCATACCTTTTATCCACTCTTTGAAATGTAACTCTTTATTTAATAAAATTATTATCTGAACTCTTAAAATTAGTCATAATATTATTCGTCTAATAATATAAGTATATATTATTAATCTAATAATATTGCGTTAGTAAAAATTTTAATAATTTTACATTATATTTTTACACTGCCTATCATCTCCATCAGCATTGAATTTGAGGTGTTTGTAAAATCCTTGTATTAACATGCTCTATGTGTGTGTCGTGTTGTGAATGCGTAGCTCATGTACACTCTTCACTCCTGAGGTCTCTAGCAGCGCATGTCATCTGTGTTCTACGTGTCGTGATGTCTGTATTATATCATATTCTAGAGTTTTTAAAGAAGCCATGAAGACAGTACAGTACCAGACGATGTGCTTTCCCACAGAACAACTGATGTCTTTGCTGAATGTCTGTGAGAATGCACAGGAATAAAAATCAATACTAAAATGGCTACTCGATTCAAGCAAGTGAAAGTCTGTTTTATTTATCTAGTGGTGTTCACTAAGCATCTCAATTTTGTAATGCTACATAAGTGTTGCTTTGTTGCTGAGCAATGTTTGTACTGCAACCTAGACGAAGACTCAAAGAATATGGCTAGTTAAGAAAAAGTAAACAAGTTTATGTAAATAACATTTAAAAAATAAAGAATATTATATATATATATAAATTAAATTTAATCACTTTTATTCTCTATATTTCAATCCAAAATCTAAATCACAAGTGTAAAAAAACAAAAGGAAGCTGAATTCAGTAGACACTTTATTGAGTGATTTTAAGGTGCTCTGTCATGACTGCAAATCATAATACACATAATAGGGTACTAAAAATGAAGTATTGTGTTTACTAATATGCAGTTCACTTTGATGTAGAGTTGAACATAATAAATATCGGCAAAAAACATTACTGACAACAAAAAAGCAAATTGGAGTTTTTACAAGAATCACACAAAAAAAATAACTATTTAATGACAAGATGTCATTAAAGGGGAAATAGTTGTGAGCAGAACTGAACATTGTGATTCAAGAATTGTACTAGTTATACATTATAGAAGGTTTTATAAAGCGAAAGAGTATTTACAGCTGACAATTTAAAGCAAAGCTTGATTGCAACATGATTAACGAGTATTTGCAACGGAAGCAGGTAGACTCTACTCTCCTCCTGAGATTTCCATGTTGTTTGAAGCCTCTGCAGACTGTATGTTTTCGCTGACTTCCTGTTGGGTGTCTGCACAGCCCGTCTCTTCCAGCGTAACAGCCTGGACTGACACGCACTCAGCCGAAGCCAGACCGTTCTCTGTTGCTTCAGCTTCTGATGTCGCTGCAGTGGTTGCTGGAGCCAGTATGGTGTCTGAAACGTGACTGGCCACGGTGATGGGCACAGAACTGGATATCGAAGGGGACACGCTGATGGAATGTGTGACCGAAATGGGAATGGAAAAGGGAACGGTCACAGGCATCCCGACTGCAGAAGCATCCAGAGAGATCACACTGGTGCCGTCCGTGGTGACTAAGGGCTGCAGTTGCGTGCCGGCGGGGACTTCGGTCTGGATGACCGTGAGGCCGCCCAGGGCCGTGTGGCTGACCAGTGCGATGGTCCCAGGTCCGGCCCAGTCTCCAGAAATGGTCACGGGCTCTCCGGAAACAGCCACCACTTCTTGGGTCTTCTGTGCATTGCTCTCAGGAGCCTGGGCTTCGGAAACAGTGACAGACACCTTCTCCTTCTTCTGAGAAGAGCCTTTGGGTTTCTTGACTCTGTCTTCAACATTTCCCTCCAGAACAACCAGGTAGTTCTTCCATGGAGTTTGTTTGTCATGGGTCTGCATAGAGAGAGTCTGGTTAAACTAAGTCCCTAAGCAAACTGCTAAATCCCTACTGGGTTAACTTGCTTGATGTCAGTCCAGACTTACTGTGTGAGTTTGAACTGTAAATAACCAATAAAGAGGAACTGGTGCACTACCAGGATGCTCACCTCTGATTTAATGATTCAAAAAAATTAACATTGTATTATAATTAAAAATAATTATTTCTATTTGAATATATTTAAAAAAGTATTTTTTTCCTGTGATGCAAAGCTTATTTTTCAGCATCATTACTCCAGTCTTCAGTGTCACATGATCCTACAGAACTCATTCTAATGTGCTGATTTGCTGATCAAGAAACATTTATTGTTAAATGTTAAAAACACTTTTTTTAGAAAGTTTTTTTTTGTTTTAAATAGAAAGTTCAAAAGAACAGCATTTATTTAAAACCGTAAACCCTCGCTGAATAAAAGCATTAATTTCTTAATAAAGAAATCTTACCCAAACTTTTCAATGGTAGGAAATTCAGTAACAGGTTGAGTTGGGATTTGTTATATGCATACTGGTGGCTATAAAAATATTTACAGCCCTTTCTGCACTTTTTGAACCATTTATAGATCAATGCATTATTATTTAATGTAATGTAATCCTGTGGGCGTAAATATTTTTTTATAGCATCTATGAACCCACTAATAAAAGTGTGCTGTGTAGAGTGACAGGATCTTTACCAGGGTGTGTCGGCGTACGGTGGACTTGTCTGTAAACGTTCTTCCACACATGCTGCACATGTACGGCTTCTCTCCCGTGTGGATTCTCTGATGTCTCTGCAGGGCATTGAGTTGAGTGAACTGCTTATCACAGTCCTTGCAATGATACGGCCTTTCACCTGTGAAGAAGGCAGCAGTGTCAGCTGATAAGTTCTGGTTTTAATGATTGTGCATGTTCTATAATATACACAAACCTGCATACCGTACATCAGTGCTTGATAATTGCCAAATTTCTAATGCAATTATTTATAGCACATTGGTGTCTTTCATTAAATTGCTGCTACAATTGTTTTATATTTCCAATATGCTTTAGTACATGTGGCTGCAAAGACTATTTGTGTTCTTTTTAAGTGAGATGCATATCAATATTGGATGATTTGTGAAGGATACCTGTGTGTATTTTCATATGCTGGTGGAGGGAGTTCCTCTGAGCAAACGCTCTTCCGCAGGTTTCACATTTATAGGGCCTGGATCCTGAATGGATTCTGTTGTGATGTTTCAGGTATTCTTTGGATGCAAAGCTCTTCCCACAGTTCTCACACATGAACGGCTTTTCACCTAGACAGAGAAGAGGAGGGCGTCATCTTTTGGCATCTTACTCTTTCTCTTTATGTAACAGGAATCCATTGGCTCACCTGTGTGGCATCTCTTGTGGTAAGACAGCATGTGGTTCTGGGTAAATCTGGCATCACAGAGGTCACAGGCGAAAGGTTTCTCTCCGGTGTGGATCCTGGATTAAAAATACAAGATGGAATATGTAAATAGAAAATGATGTTCACTTGGGATGCATAACATATCTGTGACATATCTTTTGGTATCTGCAATATTTAGCATTTTTTTAACTTTCAAATAAATATGAATGAACCAATTTTAGTATATAAAAATATTTTTCTGCATTGCTATTCTTAGCTCTTATATTATTTACATTTATGCATTTAGCAGACGCTTTTATGCATAAATGTAAATAATATAATATAACAGACCAATATTATATAATGGTTGGTTGTAAAAAAAAAAAAAGAAATTATATATATATATATATATATATATATATATATATATATATATATATATATATATATATATATATTCTGCATTTAGCAGACACTTTTATTCATAAAATTGAATAATATATCAAGCAGATGCTTTCCTTCATAAACATCAATAATGTAACTTAATATTATCATATCATAAAAACAACTAGATATTATTTATTTCTTATATACTTATTCATAAATGTAAATATAACATTCAATTAATTTATGGATATAAATCAATTGAATTAAATATAAAAACAACTGGATTATTTTATATAAATATAAAATATTTAAAAACATATATTCCCATATATATATATAAAGACTGAATTATTCTACATTTTAATAATATAATGTAATAGATATATATTTATAAATGTAAATAATATTTTGCAAATATTATATTATGATCAGTTACTAAACTTTACATAAAAACAACTATTTTTTATGTTGATATATATTTTGTGATTACTTGTGCAAAACTCACTATAGTTGTTACTATTTAAACTAGAGTTTATGTATTTGGTACCCTAATATTTAGGGTGTAGGGTTTGGGGTTTGTTCGTATTAATTGTATGACCTAAACTAGTGCATCCCTGATGTTGCCCACTACCTCTGATGTGTCTTGAGCGCTGAACTCTGGGAGAATCTGGATCCGCACTCATCACATTTGTAGGGTTTGTGTCCCGAGTGTGTCCTCTCATGCAGTGTGAGGGCAGTTTTGGAGCTCAGAGATTTGCCACAGATGTGGCAGTAGTGTCTGTCCGTGCCGCCCTCGTGCACCTGCCGTCTGTGCCGGGTCACATCCTTCTTGCGCTTGAAGGTTTTGTTGCAGACATCGCAGGGAAAGAGCCTCTCGTCGTTGTGCACGTGGCGCTGGTGGATTTTCAGGTTGCAGCGGTTGGCGAACGTCTGCTGGCAGATGTCACAGCGAAACGTGGTGTCCATCTGGACCCCGTGGCTGACCTTCAAGTGCTTCAGGTAGCTCTTCTCGTAATAGAAGGAACGGCTGCATTTCTCACATACGTGCTTTGCGGTTCCTCTCTTGATTTCCTTCTCGACTTCATCGGCCTCGTCCATTTCCTCATTAGGCTGGAAGTCTGATTCTTGAGAGTCTTCTTCAGGCACATCAAGAGATGACACAGACCCAGTGTCATCACAAGCATCTTTTTCACAAGGATCTTGTGGTGTTTGCTCCTCTTCTCCTGTGTCGGATTCATAAAGGGTTTCTGGTTTCTTCCTCTTTGGCTTTTTCAGAGAAGCGTCCACAGACACTCTGCGACCCGCTAACCTTCTGCTTCTCCTGTCTGGTCCTGTCTCCTTCACATTTTCAGGCACTTTTAAAGACTTTTTTCTCTTCATCGCTCTTTTCACAGGTGCTTGTTTTGTCTTGACTTTAGTATTTGGAGCATTTAAATCCTTGCCGTCTTTCTGCAGAGTTTCATCTAAAACGCTGCTGGGAATTTCTGCCTCGCAAGCATCCACTAAGTCCTGGCACTTCAGGAGTTTAGCCATTTGCAGTATGCTGCTGATGTAACTCCTCTCCACCTCGATTTTTCCTAAATACGCATACTCTAAGAATTTCTCAAATGCATATGGTAAGCTGTCAGACAAGAATATCTTTTTCACTTGGTCATTAGCTAACAGATGGGACTCGAAGTAACCGCTGGATGCGGCGAGGACCACCTTATGGGCTTCAAACTCCTCCAGCTCTCCTTGAAAATCCGCCTGCACTGTGATGTCACACAGGTTTCCCATGGTCCTCAGCTTCCACATGGCATTGAGCACATTTTTATGGTGAGAGCTGGATTGCAGTTTAACCAATCCATAACTCATTGTCTCTGGTTTCTGCAGCTGTCAGAAGGATGTAAAGAAAGCAAGTCATTTATTAGACACACACACAAATATATATATAGGCTTAGACTTAAAGAGACTGGCTGTTAATATAATGATAAAACTGACTTTTAAACACCTTAGAAATTACTTTCTAAGTGAGTTTGTTTTATAGTTAATAAATTATTATAACAAATACATTTCTGTACAAAGGGTTTTTTTATCTAGATAAATATTAAGCTATTTATTGTGCATGCTAAACTTTAGCTTTGTATGTCACGGTAACGGCCCAAAATAAACCAATAGTCCAATCCCATTCAGATACCTTTAATTTGCATAGTTCTTTATACGAGTTCATTTTAAATTAACTGCTTCGTTGCAGAAACCGTCAAGAGAAAATAAAGAGAATAAGGAGACGCTAAAGCAGTTAGCATCATTAGCTTTGTGTTCAGATGAGCGATATCTGTGCTAATTGAACTTAAAAGCGAGGCACACGTCAATAGATCATATGTTTAATGTCCATCTGTGACATGCGGTGAAAGGAGGGTTTGCATAGCAGGCTAGAAATTTCTTACCGTAAGGCCAGTAAAACGGCAGCCCTGTACAAATCAAATCCACAGGCACAACAAGAGTATTTCCGGTAGAACGCGCACCCAGCGACCATTAGAGCCGAAGGCATCATGGGAAATAGAGTTTTTCTTTTATGGATGATTCCCGATAGGTTTAATGGTGTATTTTTTAAATGACTTATTCTATCTGTTAATAGTAATTATATAATAAATCTTTAATTTAATTATTTTGTTGTGCAATTAATGTGCAAATACGTAAAGTATAAAGTTCTCTCTTTTTTTATTTGTATTTTGTATGGTTAGGTGAGATTAGCCTGCATCACATAACACACACACACACACACACACACTTATACTCGCGCGTCTATATCAGATGAAAGCTTTATCAATCCTCTGATCAGTTATTGTTTTATATTTTCAGATTCGATTTTTCTATGTAAAAACTTTTTTTTTGTTGTTGTTGTCAGAGTTAAAGGTAAGTGGGAAAATATTGCTCACGCTGTAAACACAGCCACCCACTTACTCTGTTCCTGTGGCTTGTGACCTTTGCTAAAGATATTGCTCTTAAAATATTAAAGGGCAACTATGTTCACAGGAAACCCACCCTTTCTATTTTCACCTTTGAATGTACAGTAAGGGCTGCAGATACAGTCTGCATGCATGTTTTGGAACAAAATGACCAGTGAGCTCTCAGACCATACCAGTGCAGGCGTATAGAGATTTGTGCAGCCTTCAGTTACAATCTGTAACACCAGCTTCCAGAATCATGTTAACAGATGGACAGAGATAAATATAGATGAAGCCCAACAAGCTTAGTTTTAGGTTTTATTACAGACCTGCTGGCAGTAAATGAATGGGCTCCGAACTGAATCACACAAAATTGCATCACACATATAGCCACGTTTTTAAACACATCTTCTGATGTTATGTAAGGCCTCTAGCTATTTAATATCAAAAATACATATTCTGTAGATTAAAGCTGTTAGGAATAGCATACTATTATTCATAATATTTCTGCAGTATGCAAACTATGTGCAATATGTGTGTTTTCTGTATGAATGGAATAAGCTAAATTATATATTCTGGAGGAATGATGCTGAAAATTCACCTTTGATCACAGGAATACATTACATTTAAAATATATTCAGACAGAAAACAGTTATTTTAAATAGTATAAATATTTCACAATATTACTGCTTTTGCTACTTTGGATCAAATAAAGGCAGGCTTGGTGAGCAGAAGAAATTTCTTTCAAGACATAAAAAATCTTACTGTTAAAAAACTGTTGACTAGTAGGCTATATAGATTACAGAAATGTTATATCGTGATGTAACCCCAATGAACCCTTTTTTCTAAGAGTGTGTTGTCATAACGTTCACCTTGGAGATTGAAAATGTTTCTTTTTTGAGACCCCAGGAGCCCAAATTCAGACCCAGAACAATAAAACCCACAGAAGAGGTGGGAGTTCAATGGAGGCATTTTTATATTACCAAACTGCAGGGAGAGGAAGCGTAGATATAAGTCATGATCTGCAAGATTAACCACAATCTGATGTGATCCGACCACCTCAGAGAAAACCAGTGTTGAGCTGCTGCAAGAGCTTTAGAAGCACAGCAGCTGTGGTCAAAGAGTTCTCGTGTGTTCTGATTGGTGGATGATGATGATGAGTGGATAAAGTCTAGAGCAATCAAGTGATCTGTGATCTGTGAGTGATCTGTGAGTGATCTGCTCACCTGGTTATGTTCGTGGATGTTTCGACGTGGAAAGCAGTTCAGAATGGAAATATTGATATTTTATTTGTTAATAACATACTTTTCGTACCTTAAAATCAGTAAATGTTATGAAACTAGAGAACTAAGCCAATAGTAGAGCTGGCTGTGTCATTTGATTTGGATGGGAACTTCAGTTTGTGAATCATTTGAGTCAGTTCGGGAGTTCAGAGCGTGATTCATTTGAGTCAGTTTGGGAGTTCAGTGCGGGTTCGCAAATCATTTGAGTTATTTTGGGAGTTGGGAGTATGGAGTGTGAATCATTTGAACCAGTTTGGGAGTTCGGAGCGGGATCGCGAATCATCTGAGTCAGTTAGGGAGTTCGGAGCGGGTTCGCGGATAATTTGAGTCAGTTCAGGAGTTCGGAGCGGGATCGCGAACCATTTTAGTCAGTTTGGGGATCGCGAATCATTTGAGTCAGTTTGGGAGTTCGGAGCGGGATCGCGAATCATTTGAGTCAGTTCGTGAGTTCAAAGCGGGTTCGCGAATCATTTGAATCAGTTCGAGAGTTCGGAGTGGGTTCGCGAATCATTTGAGTCAGTTTGGGGATCGCAAATCATTTGAATCAGTTTGGGAGTTCGGAGTGGATTCGCGGATCATTTGAATCAGTTCGAAAGTTCGGAGAGGGTTCGCGAATCATTTGAGTTACTTCGGGAGTTCAGAGCGGGATCGCGAATCATTTGAGTCAATTCGGGAGTTCAAAGCGGTTACCGAATCATTTTAGTCTGTTTGGGGATCGCAAATCATTTGAATCAGTAAGGGAGTTCGTAGCGGGATAGCGAATCATTTGAGTCAGTTTGGGAGTTTGGAGCGGGATCGCGAATCATTTGAGTCAGTTTGGGAGTTCATGCGGGATCGCGAATCATTTGAGTCAGTACGTCCGCTTTATAACGTTCGCTTGCTGACGTTCGGATGACGTCCGGATTAGGTCCGCTTTTTTGCTGTTCGCTGGCGGACGTTGGGAGGACTTTCGTCCCTGTTTTGTCCCTCATCTGTCATTTCCATTCCAACACTTCCATTCCAAAATTCAGTCCTTTATCTTTTATCAACAGACCTGACCAGTGTTGGGCAGCCAGTAACTAGTTACATGTAACTAAATTACATATTTAATTGCAAAATAAATGTAGCTGTAATCTGTTAATGTAATGTAAACTGTAATTAAATTACAGTTAATTATGATATTGTTAATGATTACAAAGGGAGTTACATTTGAATATTTTTACAAATATAGCCTACATATTTAAAATATGAGACACCAATTTTTCTGGAGTTGAAGACACAGAATATGACACATGCTTATTCCATAACTATTTCCTATTTTGGTTTATGTAAATGATTGTTTATTTATTTATTTTATTTTTGGATTAACTGCCTTTTTTCCAAGGCATTGTTAGATGCCAATGTTTCCTGTCATAGCTATGCAAAGATTTGATTTCAAACAGTATCATAGCTATTAAACTATATGTTATGATTTTAAATCTGTATTTAACCTAAAAAATATTGCAAAGTAAAAAGAGCTGCTAAAGTCCTATTTTGAGGTGGTTGTACTTTACAATCTTAATTCACATGAAGAAGGATTTTGAAATCTGAGAGTAATCAGTGTTGAGTATCATTAACCCTGCCTGCTTTAGATGATTCAAAATAATCAAAATTTGAAAACAATAGAAATTTAGAAAAGTAATCAAAGGTAATCAGTTACATTACTTAAAGTCACTTGAAACAGTGACACTACATATTACATTTTAAATATGGCAATTTGTAATCTGTAACCTATAACATTTCCAAAGTAACCTTCCCAACACTTGACCTGACATCTTGCAACTCAGACAAAGATAGTTGACAAAATCAAACTAATAAAAAACTCATATTGGATTTTAAAGGGTATTTTTGCCTAAAAAAAAAAATAACTGTAATAATAACAGATTGCAAAATAAAAAAAATCGTTTTGATTTGCAGATTGCTATCTATATCTTTACTATATACATTTGAATACATTGTAAAATAAAGTTAATGTTAAATTAATAATTTTCATTTCTGGAAAAAGAAAATAGGAGTAACTTCTGTAATGAAAAAATGTCATTAAATCAGGAGTCTGTTTTCAGCATTTAAACATCAAAAGCATGATGCTTTTCAATAATATAATTGAACATAGCAACAATTAGGTTTATGCATGAATTAAGAAAATATGTTTGCATCCCAAGAGCTCTATTAGAATGTTATAGAGTGAATGCCAAGGAAAACATGAAGAAAAGAAAGTGAAAAATAACACAGGTAAGACAAATAAATTAATTATTTTCATTTACGTATTAAACTGTTTATTTGTGCTATATAAATGAGCTTGTATTGTATAAACTGTTGGTAAGCCGACAAGAAAAGTTATTTAGGAAATAAATTATTTTAGTTATTGCATTTAAGACTGCTATACTACATGGAACTCTAATAAAAAAGTAATATAGCCACACTGGAGATAGGATCCAAGCAGCTGTCGATCAAATGAGCACATGACCGAAAGACGTCACTTTAAGGCATGCAGCATGTATCCATGGCAAAAAGGCATACCTTATGTCCGCTAAATTTAGGTCTTTACAAATGTTTTGTCAATGGCTAAACGATAGTCCTAGACATATAAAGTCATAACCCTACTGAATATGTTAATTTTGTTGTTTTAGGTTAGAAGACAGTGGGAAGAAATTCCATCGACTAACCACAGCTGACAACCAACCATCCACCAAAACACACACACACGCATGAAAATAGCCCTGCAACTTTACGATTGTTCAATTAAAATAAACGTATTTTGCTTCATACAGCTTGTCTGTCATTTTATTGTACTAGCTTAAAAGTACAATAAAATGACATTTAGAGGATTTAAAGCGAAAGTCCCCTAAACTTCCTGAATAGCCGCTGCACGTCCTGTGAACCTCCCTGTGAATGTCAGGGGGACGTCTTCGCGACGTCAAGCGTACCCTACACGCTGACGTCTGGGGGAAGTATGCAGTGGCCATTTAGGGGATGTCCTGGGTACCTTTTTTTGTTCAGAGCTAATTCGCGAATCATTTGAATCAATTCGAGAGTTCGGAGCGGGTTCGCGAATCATTTGAGTCAGTTTGGGAGTTCGGAGCGGGATCGCGAATCGTTTGATTCAGTTCGGGAGTTCGTAGCGGGTTCGCGAATCATTTGAGTCAGTTCGGGAGTTCAAAGCGGGTTCGCGAATCATTTGAGTCAGTTTGGGGATCGCAAATAATTTTAATCAGTTAGGGAGTTCCTTGCGGGTTCGCGAATCATTTGAGTCAGTTCGGGAGTTCAAAGCGGGTTCGCGAATCATTTGAATCAGTTCGGGAGTTCAAAGCGGGTTCGCGAATCATTTGAGTCAGTTTGGGAGTTCGGAGCGTGAATCATTTGAGTCAGTTTGGGGACCGCAAATAATTTTAATCAGTTAGGGAGTTCCTTGCGGGTTCGCGAATCATTTGAGTCAGTTCGGGAGTTCAAAGCGGGTTCGCGAATCATTTGAATCAGTTCGGGAGTTCAAAGCGGGTTCGCGAATCATTTGAGTCAGTTTGGGAGTTCGGAGCGTGAATCATTTGAGTCAGTTTGGAAGTTTGGAGCAGGTTCCCAAATTATTTGAGATTTGAGATATTTATATATATATATATATAGTGTGTGTGTGTGTGTGTGTGCATACGTATTCACAGACTTTTAAACATCTCACATTGATTATGTTTTATATTTAATACAACATCTATTTATTTAACAAACATGCATTATTTTGTTACATCCTCTGGTAGTAGTCATAGTAGTTCATATGCACTAGATGGCGCTGTTGCACACAGATGAACTGAGACAGCCAGTGGAATGGGAAACTGGACCCGAGTTTGGTATGCATGTCCGGCCTTTGCACAGTTACATTAGATAGTTTGCATTAATTTGATCTGGACAAAACCCTCATGCTGGACACTGACAACTAAACAGACTTGGAAATACAAGACAGTAATGCAGAATCCCTCCTCGGTTATTGCAAAAGACAAACATGCAGGACATGTCAAGTTTAACCTGACTGAATCTGACACAGGCATATTTCTGGAGCTTCCACTGCCAAGATGCTTTCCCCTCAACGCCGCTCGCGTTTCACGCACACAGCCAGGGTTTATAAAAACGCTTCGTTTTTTATATTAATGATGTGTTGAGAGAGAAATGGACTCTTTAATTTTTCATTCGAGACATGTTCTTTCATGCTAATCAGAAGCAAGTTTAGACGTCTTCTCTGCCGCCGCGTGCGTTAGTCCCGAGGATTAACCGCGGGGTTTGCGTGGCTCTTTATTGACATAGGAAATCCATATGCCTCGCATTTCTCTTAATGACTTCTGCAAGTGCGCGGCTCCTTCCGGTGAGTCATGCAGCACTTGTGTGGACCGGAGACTGTGGTTTTCCATTTACCTCTGGAGCTCCGCCACGGCGTCTGCGCTGCTGTAACCCTGCACGCTTTCAAAAGCAGACAGCTACAGAAAGCCCTCCCTCTCCCCCGGCTCTTAACAATGGAGCCAGAGCCACATCTGCCCCAGTGCATTATGGTACTGTTGGTCTGGAAGTCTTGTTGAGTGTCGGAGAAAGCAGGAAAGAGGGAAAAGGAATGCTAATGTCACACTTTCACTCCGAACTCTATGCTAATAATCCCTGAATGCTTTTAAACATCAAGACAGCAGGAAGTAGTGGAGCAGAGAAACTCTTTAAGTGGTAACTTGCATGACAAACACTATAATGGCATTGAGTGGTTTGTCTTTCTTTTTAGAGGTGAAGTTTTAGCTGTTAATGTACAGAGGCTGTAACGGGAAACCAGGGCTAGTTGTCACACTGATTATATTTTAGCAATAATATAGAGTATTACATTGCACCTATTTCCAAACATGTCACATGTTCATTCTGTTGAAATTTTGTGCAATCCCAATTTTTTAGTATGTTATTACAGTCAAACCAAAATGTATTCAGACACCTTCAACGTTTCTCACATTATCATTTATCGTTTTTTCTTCTTCTATAGTTTAGAAAATGGTAATATAACATGACAAAAGCTCAGAATTAAACCGTGTCAGAACAAATTCATCTTGATATTGTCAGATAACTTTGATAGAAAGGTATGTAATGAATCCAGCTGAAAAGCTGTCAGCTGTTAAATTTAAGCACATAATTAGATCATATCAATTTAGGTCAACCAATTACCAAGCAATGCTTCATTTGGTTCAGTCTGTGGTGTCAAAAGGTCACAATAGCAATCAAAGAAAAAACACTTAAGCAAAACATGGTCAGTAATCATCATTTTTACTGGTAGACCACTATATGAAGGATTTTTGGGTATAATATGTTATAGTTTACTTCATAAATGAAAGTGAGGATGAATGCTATAAATGTAACTATAGTGTCCTGCACTTAGTCAAAAAAATGATATCTGACATATATGCAATTTTATTTTTTAAGAAAGTGGAGTGTTCCTTTAATGATTATATATATATATATATATATATATATATATATATATATATATATATATATATATATATATATATATAAGAAATCTTCATTTTTTTTAGTATTTACATATAATTTTGTATAATAATGTTTATTATGTTTCTTTCTTTTTTTGTTGTCCAAATTTCAGTGTTTATGTTTGCAGAAATTGGCCTTCAGAAGCAAATACGCTGAGATATATTCACTGGAGTAAACAAGTGACAACTATCCCAAGTAAGTAGCAAATATGTTACCATTATGTGTTTTGGGAATTTGTTCTTTTTCTATTGATATACAAGGAAAGCTGAAAATATTGCAGATGCTATAATGAAATGCAAATATGGTGACAGATATTTTCAAATTTCATGGTGGAAAGAAAGAAACCAAACTAACCCAAGCTCTTAAAAATATCTTCTGTATTTATATTGGAGTTTTTAGTAGATGCCACTAAAGTGAGCAAAACATCCACTTAGTGTTTATATGCTCTGGTTATGAGCTGTAGTCGTAGTTTTGCTCCTGTATTGCTGGAATGGGGGATTGTTGTCCTTGTCTGACCCGGCACTGCTCTCAGTTTTACCCGTTCGCTGGAAAGCATCAGCATATTGGACCACAGTGAGCTTTCAATATAAAATAACACGTACATCTCTGCCCGGTTTCAGATTTAACCACATTGTTAATAGTCTTCCAGTCAAACTTCCAGGCCAATGTTCCTCTGTGGTTTGTATTTCTTCCATCTCGATTCAAAATAAATGTTATCACGGACAATACTGTGCTTGAAACTCAACAAGACAACCAACCGTTTTTTAGAAGAAGCTACTTGAGCGTGTAATGATGATGATGAGAGGACAGTCTAAACCTTTTATCTTCCTGACCATGTTTCTGTCCATTTGAAATGACGTGACTGTCATGAAACTTTTAATGTCAATATACTTGAACAAATAAGGCGGTTTGGAAAGTGTTTAACCTTTTTTTTTTTTTTGGACTGTACTTCTAATGATTAGAAATTATTGTATTCCATCAATTCAGATTTTTGTTGTTACCAACATGAAAACTGCAGCTCAACATGTCAGGATAATAAAATGAAGACTATAAGAAACATTTTTGTTACTTGAAAAAAAAAGTTAACTAAATATAAAACAAATAAATAAACATAAAAAAAGATCATTATAGCAAGACAACATTTCTAAAATTTACTTTAAATTAAAATAACGAAAACACATACAATAAACCCTAATTAACTAATAAAATAATACAAATAAAAAAAACACAACAAAATTGCTAAAACTTCAGCTAGAATTAAAGTAAAAGCAGAAAATATGAAAAATGAAATCTCATTATGTATACACTTATTCTGTCGTTCTAACATTTGAGATCAGTAAGGTTTTTAATGTTTTTTAATGGAGTCTTTTGTGCTCATCAAGGCTGTATTTATTTGATAAAAAATATAGAAAAAAATATAATATTGTGATATATTATTTTGATTTCTAATATTGGTTTTCTGTTTTAATATACTTTAAAATATTAATAATTAATAATTGATTGCTGTGATCAAAGCTGAATTTTCAGCACCATTACTTCAGTCTTCAGTGTCACATGATCTTTCAGAAATCTTTCTAATATGCTGATTTATTATCAATGTTGTTAACAGTTGTGCTGCTTTTTTATTTTTTTGGAAACTGATACTTATTTTCTGCATTCTTTTATGAATAAAAAGTTAAAAACAACAGCATTTATTTAAATTTAAAATCTTTTCAAACAATATGAGTCTTAACTATCACTTTATATCCATTTAAGACATCCTTGCTGAATAAAAGTATTCATTACTTTCAAAAAAAGAAAGAAAAACATTTGCTGACTCCAAACTTTTGAAAGGTAGTATATATTGTTACACAAGATTTCTATTTTGAATAAATGCTGTGTTTTTATTTTATATTCATAAAAGAATCCTGAAAAAAATAGTATGTGTGTGTGTGTGTATGTGTGTGTGTGTGTGTGTTATATATAATTAGATTTTATTTTTATCAAACACATACACGTATAAATGTAAAATAATAAAATAAATAAAATATAAAATATACTTATTTAATATGTAATTAATATATAACTATATAATATATAATTATTACCATTATACAATATATATTTATAACCATTTTTTTTTGCCAACAACAACTCACTCTGAACTGACAGCTACATTAAATTTTACTCTGACATTACATTAAAACCTAATTCAAAATATTTGCAAAATTATAATACTATATAAATGATACTAAAATAACATTGTCTGGAGTTCTTATGATAATCGATATGTCATGGCTCCAATGCTTAGTTTTTTTTTTTTTTTCCTTTGTACGAGCCTTAAATTAAATTGAGCATCAAAAATATTCCAAACCAGCACTTCAGTTCACAGTGTGTCTGACTATGAAATCATTTGTAAATGGCATTAATTTTTTTAATTCAGTGATGCTGAAAAATAACGCAGACATCAGACACAAAGAACAGACCTCTGCAAGACAATCTTGCTTTGTTCAAGTCAGATCTGGCTTTTGTGATGCATAAATTGATTTCATTATTCCACCTAGCCCTCATTTTCTGTAACTGGAGCCAAGGCTATTGCATTTTTCTAATCCAAGGAACAGAAATGTTGATCATCTCAGCTCTGTTTTACCTTGCATACTGTCTTTCTTATTGAAAGAAGATATTTCAGATGAACGCTTACCGTTAAACACTTTTTCATTGACAAAGATATCCAGCTTTGAGAGATAGTGGAGTGATTTACTGCCGTCAGCCCGGCTCATGACTCACTGTCTGTTTCCTGAGTTTCTCCTTCAACCGTCCTTCAGTTTTCCAGGGTGTAACAGAATACGCTCTCAACCTGATTCAAGGACAACCACAACTGTTTGTGTGATGATTGGTCATCGATTTCACTCTATTATGGCTGAAATTTGAAAAAAATGTTTGGCTGAGAGCAATTTTGGTTTCTGTAGTGTGTGTGTGTGTGTGTGTGTGTGTGTGTGTGTCACGATACAAGCAGTGTATTCGCAGTTTGTTTTCACACTATGATATGTAAGTGTTTCTTCAGCCACCCTGTGGACTTTTAGAAAGTAAACAGCAGTGTAGATGAATTAATCTGTCATTTTTATTTTTCTAAAACATCTGAAATCTCTAATTACGTATTATGTAATGGCATTTTAATGGAATTTAGCTAGCTTGTTTGTAAACTAAATGCACACAATTAAATCTTATTTTCTTACCTTTTTGCATAATTAAAAAAAAATTGGGTAACACTTTATAATAACTGCACACTATTAATCATTAATTAAGCATTAGTAAACAGATAATTCTTAATTTATAAAGCATTAATAGACAGTAATAATCAGTTTATAAATACAGATATAAATGCTTTATTCTTGATTTAAAAGCATATCTATAATATGTAATTTCATACTTTATTCATGATCAATTTATCATTTCTCAATGAAGTATAGCATTATTTACAAACCAGTTATTTAGGAGTTGCCAGTGATTCATAAGATCACAAGAAATTTAGTAAATTCAGGTAGTTATAAAGCATTTAGTAGTGGTCAGTTAACTACTTACGTGAGCTCATCTAAAGTGAGGACTAGTTATGCCTTGTAGTTATGCCTTGCTCAGTTATCTTCTAAACAAAAAACAGAAACAAACACAACACAGTGATACAGAACATAGAAATATTAACAGCCTTTAAATCTCATTTGTAAAAGCTTTACAAGGCATAAATAGTCCTCACTTTAGATGAGCTCACAAAAATAGATAACTAACAACTACATGAATTAACCCCGAATTACAGTAGAAATACATGTTAATAAACCATTTATTAACACTATAAGTAACTATTACTATATGTCTGAATAAAAAGATGTATGAATGCACATTTAAATAGTTTATTAATCATTTACTTACAATTTCTAAGTGATCTTATGAACCACTGACAACTCATTAATAACTGGTGTGTAAATAATGCTATACTTAATTTAGAAATGATAAATTAGTCATTAATAAAGTATGAAAAAACAATTATTAAATACATTATAGATATGCTTTTAAATCAGGTATAAATCATTTATATCTGTATTTATAAACTGCTTATAAATGTCTATTAATGCTTTATAAATGATGAATTAACTGTTTCCTAATGCTTAACTAATGATTAATAGCATGCAGTTATTATAAAGTGTTACCAGAATTTGATTGGGAATGAAACACAATAATAATTTCTGGTGTTTACCTTGATTTTTGTTAGCTTTCTATTATTTTTTTTTTTTAAGATTGGATGTCTCCTGAATAGTATAAGGATAAAATACCAAAAAGGCAACATAAAAAAAATATGTTAATGTTTTTATGATGGATTTTCATATTTTAAGATTAAAAGTCTGGAAATGGCATGAGGCAAAAAAAAAAAATGCATTTAAAAATAATTGAATATTGTTATTTTTTTTTAGTAATTTCCCTTTATCTTTAGATAATCATAGTTTTTGATTGAAAATCCATCATAAAAGTATTAATTAATATTTTTTAGTATGAATTTGTTGTATATTGTGATTGAAATGATTTGGATGGTATGAGGGTCAAATATAAAATATTTTAAAAGATTGAAAGTCTGGTAATAGTATGGGGTAAATTGCAAAAAAAAAAAAAAAAAAAAAATTGTAGTAGACAGTTGAAAAAAAGTTTCAATGCAGTTTAACCCCTGGTACAAAAAATGTTTCTGTAGTATTTTTTTTTTATTTAATACCTTCTATATTTTGTGTAGTTATATCATTAATATGGATGTGATTGTGGTACGGTTTTGAAGTCACACAGTTCCTCTTGTGTGATTAATCCTAAGGTAGTCACACCAGTGAAAGTAGAGTTTGGATGACCATAGATATGAAAATAACCTTCACCAAACAGGAGTCATACTGCAGTCATGAATGGAGCGAGTGTTATATCAATGAACCTGCGGCACTGGATATGGTCTCATTATCCTGGAATAGATATTGTCAATATTATTAGCTAGACAAGTCTAATATTGTCCGTTTGATCATCCTGAGGGCTCAGGTTTCCCTGTGTTGCCCTTGAATAACTCGTCTTTCTGTTGCGTTATCATTGATTGCTTGATCTTCAGCCAATCAGGAAGACTGATCGCACCATCGATACTTCACAAAAGTGTGGCGATTAATGCATATCGCTCTGTCAGATAACCTTCAGTTAAAGTTCATGCCAGGTGCAACTGCATGAAGTCAGTTGTAGTTGAAAGATATTTGATATGTTCAGAATAATACACCATTATACTAATCTTACTGTTTCTGCAGTTCGTAAGTATACTGTGCACAGTGTGTGAATTTGCTAAAATGTGTATTTACAAATACGTAAATTAATTGACTATATCTATACTGTAACCCACTGCATGCACATTTTAGATATAATATAGGCTTTAAATTGCATTTCAAAACAGTAGTATGCAATATACATACTGTACAGTTCACAGAATGCAAATTGCTTTTCTATATGGAGTACAGAATCCCCAGATGGCTTATTAAAATTGCTGTAAAGTGCTGTATCTAAACTAGAGCACACTGCATCCCACAATGCAATGCATTTAACCTTAATGGCTATTTCTAATGTTCTGTTTTTACAAAAAATGTACAAAATATAAAACACATCTGTGGTTTGTGACTTATGTTTATTCATTATTTCATCATATAGTACTTACACTTTGGTTACATAGTATGTACACATTTAGTTACCACAGGTATTAGGGACACTTAATATGAAGTGGGACCTGTGTATGTTTCAGTCATAATAACCACGCAGCACTCACTGAATAGGCATGCAACGGTGAGGTCATGAGCCGAACACCAGCCATGCTTGTTAATTGGTGTTTTCCAGTGCCAGGTGATTTTATCAGCCATGTGTTTGTGCATGTTCTCCGTTTTGTCTCTTTGTGTTTTAATTTGAGGAGACAAGTTTGTCAGCACATTCCTGACGCATGGAAAAGCCATTAAGTTTCGTCCTGTCCTCCTCTTTACCTCTCTCTCTCTCCCTGCATTCCTGCTTTTATGTTCATTATGTTGCATCATCCCACGTCCTCTCAGCTCGGTCATTATGATTATACGTTGCCCTCCTCTGTGCTTGTTGTGTATGGGGCACCCTCTCTCTCTCTTCCTCTATATTTGTCTGAAAACACACAAACATACACACTCTTTCATTTCGCTCGCTGCCGCAGGAATTTCATGCCTGGTTAGCAAAGGGAGGCGCTGGAGGCTGTCCAGATGCTTTCCCTCAGTGGCTCCTAGACCCTGGCTATTTTGGAATAGCATACTAGCATACTACTTTTAATATGTCTGCTGTATATATTATGTACATTAGTTCTGCTATTTTTCAATAATATTAGGCAGCATTCAGTATGTGCAGTATGCATTAAGCAGTCTTCCTTTCTGTTTGTTTCTCACTGGCATTTGTTTTGTTTGGAACATTATACTACTATTATATTGTACTTTTACCGTTTCTTTGTTTTATAGTGTCCATACAGCACACAGTGCAAAGAAAACTTTAAGCAGTAAGTAATTAAGTCACATAACATTGCAAATAAATTGGAAATAATTTAATGCAAATTTTGAGATAAAAGGTTGTAATTATGGCCCTTAAACATTATCACTCAAAATTCTAAACAGAAAAAAAAAATTGTGGCATTTAATTTTTTTTATTTATAATCTTAAAAACAACTTTGTCATTAGAAAAGCCAAACTTGTGGCAAAATATAAGATTAAGACACCAAAAGAAATTATATTATTAAATAAAAAGTTATAATTATGACTTGTGTTAAAAAAAAGTAGGAAGCAGTCGGTGTAAAGTGCACATGTATGCAGTAAGCAGCATGCTAGTATCCACTAGGACTCTTATATTCTCCAACTCTCTCTCTCTCTCTCTCTCTATCCCTCCTCCTACCTCAAGCTCAAAAATACCCCGTGGTTGAGGTCTGATCTCTCCGGATATGCCTTCATATAAAACACATGCCGGGCTCTGTATTCTCCATAGATTGCTCTCAGCCACACAATTCAGCCAGACACTCGCTCTCTCTGAAGGGGTCCAAGGCCTCAGCCAAACAGCTGCCTCATGGGAGATGACTGTGTTCCCATGAGAAGGGTTTACACATCTAAAATAAGTGCTCTGGCATGGACAGGTTAGCCCTTTCCGTGGGGCATTGCGTAACGTGGTCAGATTCTGCCTACTTGTGTAAGCAGCTGGGTGAAACGCTGCCTCTGTAGTCATGTGCTCATCCCGTTCTGTGTGTTTGAATAGAGCTTTCATGAAAATAATCCTGAAACAAGGTAATAGATAGACTCGTCAGTGATATTTGTTGACACAATAACGTCCACAGCACCAAATGCCTACATGACACAGGCAAAATACACTCTCAGAAAAAAGGTACAAAGTTGTCAGGGGGACAATACCTTTTTACCCCTAAAGGTTGCACATAAGTAGTTTAAAATTATATATTTGTACCTAAATGGTAAATACCTTTTGAAGCCTTTGTACCTTTTTCTAAGAGCATAGTCTAAAAACATGTTTTAATAATATTAATCATACATGCAATAATAAAATGCTAATATCATTAGCAATATTATAAACCAATATTTTTATAAAATGTCCATTCAGGTAATGGGTAAAACCGTAGATTTAATTAAATTAAATTAAATTAAATTTAATTTAATTTAATTTAATTTAATTTAATTTAATTTAATTTAATTTAATTTAATTTGTATTCTTTCTTTATTTCAATAAAATACAGATATATTCATTTTATAATTTTTATTTTTTTATTTTTTTATATATAGTAGAAAGATGGATAATTCTTTAGTATTTCTGAAACAAAAAAAATTTGAACTGGGTTATTCACCTGAAGCAGATTTAAAATGTAAATTGCCAATTTCCGGGCTTTTTATCCATTTTATGTAAAAAAATATGTGGCAGAAAATATAACACCAATTTTATATGAAATTACCTGTCCGTATGAAAAAATTTTAAATAAATAAAAATCTCAGCATCTTTTGCTTGGCTCTTTTTAATAGCATTTCACCTGTATTGTATTGTAATTGTACAAGTGTGTTAAAACTGTTGTTGTCCACTACACAAAAGATTCCTTTAGTTTTACATTAGCTTACAGGCTTTTTGTTGATCTATGCTGCACTAACGTTTGAAATTAAGACAGAACAGTCCTTTGAATTAATTATTGTGGCCAGATATTCAGAATCCTTTACAGTGATTGGATATTGAATCTAAAAGAACTATGACACCTAATTGACCTAATTTGCAAATCTTTAGAATAAACACATCTCTTTTAAACTTAAATAGATTTGATCAAGAAACCATGTGCCGTGACTCTATATTGCATGCTCTAAATGCACAGTTTTTCTTCTATGGTGATGTGAACTTTGCTCAAGCAGGAATAAATAGACAGCATCTGAGGACTGAGTACATCAGAAGGTCAACAGCTGAGGTTTGCCTTCTAACTTATTCATAAAGTCGCACTTTTTTCAAGTTCACTGTCACTCCCCACTGTTTTACACCTTGGCCTGTGTATAAACCCAGACAGATTGGATGTTTGCCTCATTTGTTTGCCAACCATGTTGTTATACTGCATTGTTGCAGAATAAATGATTCGCTGTCACTTGTGACAGTTCTGTACTCGAATACAAAAAAAGAAAAGAAAAATCAATTAAATAATTTTCTAAATAGCCAAGCCAAGAGTATATACAATGCAACAAAACCATTTTGATGTCTTGCTCTCTTTTATGTCTCCAAAATTTCATGCCTGCATGTTCTGCTTTAGCAGCATTTGTCTCGCAGGTGATATCCAGCAGAAGATGCGGTTTTCTTTCTGGTGTTAATGCCAAACATGTTTGCTGCTTGTTATCCTTTCCCTCTTTTGACTGCCAAGTCATAACCGCCTGGGGTGGTTTTAGTGGAAAGATTTAGATATCACAGATTACCCCAATTTTGAAGGATTTCCTTGACATTCCATTAACTTTGAAATTGTGATGATCTAGCAAAGTCAAAACCATTGCACCGTTTGCACAGATTCGGGCGTTTCATTAATGATTTCAAAAGGCCAATTCGACGGTCATTTACAGTAACTGTAGAGGAATACATCAAAATATTAATAATATCTACTGTGATAAACAAAATAATCACAACCCCTGCTTTCTGCCTGCGATGACATCATCTGTGCATGCGGGGGAGGAAAGCATGATTACGGTCATGCACGGTTAAAAAAAGACTAAGAGACGTAAATGCTATTGTTGCATTGTGACCGTATTATTTTCTAAGTTGTTTATGGTGGTTGAATTATCAGTAATGCCTTCCAGTAGAGAAACAGTAAATCAGTTTTTGATCTTTCCAACAGCAGGCATAAATGTTTGACTAATACTTGTAATGAGGCTTGACTTCATGCCACGTCTTGTGCCGGGCAGAAAACCACTCAAATTACTGCAGATATCAATCTCTCGCTACTTCAGGTAGCGTTCGCTCATATAAGCTTGAAAAGCTTGAAAATCTGCACCCATCCTCTTGAGATTTCTCAAAAACCTATACTGAGAAAAATCACAGTTGTGTCACCAAAACCGTTAGAATAAATAGAGAAATCTGCTTACATTTAAGTTTCAAAAGTCCCTAGTAATCTCAGAAATGTCTCCTCTGGAATGTCAGAAAAGGTCTTGATAATGGCTCAAACTGTTCTCAGATTTACCAAAGCATGTAATCAGTGGGCTCCATATAAACACAAATATCATTTTTATAGCTCCATCTTTTGAATTTCTCTTGGGTTCGAATCTATGGATGCCATTTCTATTACATAAGAAATAAATAATGTGTTGGTAAATCTAATTATGGCATAAAAAGTAGAAATTATGACTAAAAGTCAGAATTATGGAATAAGTCAAAATTATGAAATAAAAGTTGAAATGATGAGGTATTATAATGGAATTAAAAAGTGAGTTGTTATATTTATGACTTTTTCTCTCATTTTGATTTGTTTGAAGTTCATAATTAGATTTACTAAAGCATAATTTTTGCAATTATTGTATGAACATCAAAAAGTATGACAGTCATAACTAAATATCAAATTATGAGATGCCAAGGCAGAAATTGACAATTTTTGTCATATTTGACATTTTATATCATAATTTTGATTTGTCATAATGTGGACTTTGTCATTATTAGATTTACCAAATAATTTTTTGACCCAATTATTACATCACAGTCAAAAGTATGACTTAAAAGTATGAAGTTATTAAAATAACTTGTTGTTTTATAATTGTAACTTAGTCTGTAATACATTTGACTTTTTATGTCATTATCATTTTTTATCTCATAATTCTGTCCTTTGCAAATATCAATTATGACTTAGTATGTCATAATTTAGATTTCATATATAAATGTAACTTAAGTATATTAGCCATATGAGTTTATGTAACATTGAATTTATTTAATTATTATTAGTTTTTATCTCCTAATTTTGCCTTTTTGTCTACAGTATGCCATAATTTGGACTTTATATAGAATTGCAACTTAGTATACTACAAATTTTACTTTTTATTTCATAATTATAATTTTTTTCTCTTAATTTGCATTTTATCTCATAATTTTGTCATTTCATCTCATATTTTTAACAGTGTATCTAATAAGTTTGACTTTCTATGTCATAATTATGACTATTGAATCTACTAAATGCAAAGTGCTTTGGATAAAAGCATCTGCCAAATGTAAGAAGCTCATTTTTGTGTGTTTATTAAGAAAATGTAGACGCATCGGAGACAAAGCTGATGCATATTGTAATTCAGGACTCCATGAAGTCTCCTGAGCTATGAAAGAGCAATCTCTACAGTTTTCCTCTGGGTCTCCCTGCCATCCTAGATTAAACGATGCACTGAAACGCAATGACAAACGCTGAGAGAACAAAGAAAAGATTGAAATAGATGCTGTACTGTGGATGCAGTCAGTCTAGTGCATGTGTGAATTAATTGAGATGTGAGCTGTCTGCTGTCATGTCTGTCTAAATCAACAGGTGCGGTGTGAATCGTACTATGTGCGGCAGCCACGAGCAGAGAGGGAACACTATGTATCCCTCATTAAGCGAACTTGCTCTCTGCAGCTCAATGAGTCGGGTTGCCGTGGCAATGAGCATGTTGTCATGGTTTTTTTTATTTGAAGTCTGTATCCCTGATGATGTGAGAGCACAGGTAATTTTGTTAGACAGCAGAGATGCATGCATCTACTTTAAATAGAAACAATGATGCAACATTTGTATATATATATATATATATATATATATATATGATAAAACCTTAATATGAACCTATCCCTCAAACAAATTTTTATGCATTTTTATATTTTCATTAAGTTATCTAGCATGTTTGCAGGCGTGACATTAATCTTAATGCAGTGCTCTTCCCAGGAAATTGGCAGCATTTGGTGGCATATGGTTTGGCCTGAACAGCTAATGAAATATGTCATGCCAATACAAATTTGTCTTCTTATTCAAAACCTTTAAGATGTGTTAACATTAGAGGCTGGGGAAGCATAAACCAGGACAAACCCAATGTCAGTGATGTCAAGGAGCTGCAGCAGAATAATAGCTTTGTGAAAACCAGCCCATCTATATGCCTCCAGGGCTCTTATCGACTTCTCTGATATATGTGCTGGTAATGTGTAAAGAAATGACAGCTACTACTGCAGATGTGGCAAGGATGCGGTATGTTCCGTGAATAAAAGTATGCATCGCATTAACCTTTGATTGAATGTTCTAATTATTGCACAGTTCATCTCTGCCATGCAATAGCGATTGAGTATGTGTGCATGACCAGCCCATACGGTCGATGACTCATCGCGCAGATGAACTACCTGAAACAACAGCGTTGTGGACTTCATCCGCTGCACTGCATGGCTGCTAGGCTTCTGGTAGGCATGCAGAGAGGGGAATCCCGCCTAAGACGGATCGTGCATGAGCGTTTCTGCGGCTGCGTGGATGTTCCCAAACAGCCAAACCATTAATGAGGATGACTCATCCCTAGAAATCCCACTGGATGGGTGCTTCACCATGTGTCTGTGTGCTATCCAAGGATGCCCTTGAGTCCAAACCCCAGAAAAGTGTCACGCTGTGCATAGTCTGTGTTTCCATTGAGAGTTTGTAACAACGGAGGAGGTTTGAGGTCACAATCTGCTTGGGGTCCTTTTTGCCTTCATGTTTCATTAATTAGTAAGGCTCTCTGATTACAGCCTTAGCATTCATTTACAGCTATTTTGAGAATGACATATAGTTTATGCACCACCCACCTTATGCCTTCAAACTGTGGAGACTGTGCAGCTTTGGGCACAAGAAAAACTTCATTTATTCTTTGTTAAATAGGTTTTATGGTGGCTTTTTTATGCACTTTTTTTTTCTTGTAGCTGGTAGAACATGCTGCTAGCAATGTCGAGGTCACTGATTCATTTCACAGCAATTGATCAAATGCACTGCTTGAATGCAGTATTGAGAGAGTTGCTTTAATTAAAATGCAGGTAAAAGATGTTGATGTTCTTTGTAGACATACTTTATCATTCCAGTCCATTCAATTAAGCGAAATGCTAGAGACTGAAATATGCAGAATTCACAAATAATATAGTTCATAGTTCACAGGGGAACAGACTAATAGACATGTG